>NW_020664447.1:75545903-75567142 GCF_002925995.2 Terrapene triunguis
ATGAATCTATGAAAAAGCTGGTTGTTCAAAGAGTGGGCCTTCCACATCATAGAGATGCTGGACTTGTCACAGTGATTAAAACCTCACCAGTGGTAAAATAGTGTAGGATGTAATTATTTGTTTTCCTTTAGGAATGCTCAGGCAGATCATCATTGTATAAAGAATCTAGGGCTAAATTGTGGTTGTTCTGACCCCTTCATATATAGAACAGGGGGAGTTCTATAAAAGAAAGGGGGTGGGGGTTGAAGCAAATCTGTCTGGTTTATCTGATAACCCAATGTACTGTACAGCTGACCTCTTAACTGTCCAATATAGGGTATGATACTGAAGACTGATAGGGTTATGCACATGAGTCAAGGTTACTTGCATGGATAAAGCTGCAGGACGAGGCTTTAAGATTATAAACTCCTTAAGGCAGGGATTGTGTCTTTGTGATGGTCTACACCAGGGGTCGGCAACCTTCAGCACACGACCCATCAGGGTAATCTGCTGGTGGGCTGGGAGATATTTTTTTTACGTTGGCGGTCCAACGGCATGGCTCGCCACAGCTCCCAGTGGCCACAGTTCAGCGTTCCTAGGGGGATGCAGGGCCCGGGACAGAAGTGATGTCACTTCTGGGACCGACCACCCGGGGATGGGTAGGGGAGGCTGGGGGAGGTGGTGCCCACAGTGCGCTCTCCCTCCCGGCGCTTCGGGGCAGTGGCGCCACCACGTGCTCTCCCTCCTGGCGGCGAGTGCGCTCTCCCTCGGTTGGAAGGGGCAGAGCTGGGGGTAGCCTCCCCCAGCCAGTGGTTCACCTGCCGCCCATGCAGCACTGGCCAATCGCACCAGTCCGCAGGGCCCCCCAAAGTGTGGGCCCCCCAGAGGGATGGCTCTGCTTGCAGCCTATACTCCAGCCTATGCCCCCAGGGGGTAATCCTCAAAGAGGGGAGAGTGGTATAAGAATGAGAGACAGTGGCCTCCAACTCACCTCTCTCTCTCCACCCCCCCATCTCTACTCACAGCAGCTATAACTCTTGAAAGACAAAGAAAGTATCATTGAACTGGAGAAGGGGTGGTCCTAGCTGGAAGGTTTGTCAGCTAGTACAGACTGCTGTAGCATACAGTCAGTTAAAACCTTTTGCTTTTAAGTTCACTTAGCTTGCTAAGTTAGGTATTAGCATGCTCTTTACGCTTTTTTTTTCCTTTTGTAACTCATTCTAACTTTTATGCATCATCACGTGTAATCACTTAGAATCTGTCTTTCTGCAGTTAATAAACTTATCCTATTGTTTTATCTTAACCAGTGTGTTTGGATTGAAGTGTGTGGGAAACTCCATTTGGGATAACAAGGCTGGTGCAGTTTCATTTTCTACTGATGAAATGATAGACTTTCTATGAGCTTGTACTGTTCACAAGGGTACTGAGCAGTAAAAGATGCACATTTCTGGGGGACAAGGGTTGGACTAAGAATTTGCGGGTTTCACCCTGTATGTAATTCATGAGTGACTGGTCAGAGTGCTCTTGTATTTAGCTGGGAGTGAATTTGCATGCTGAAGGCTGTGTGAACAGGCCAGGAGTGGATGTTCTGACAGCAAAGCAGTGTAAAGCCTGGTCTACACTGGGGGGGGTGAGGGGAAAGAGGGGGAGAAATCGATCTAAGTTACACAACTTCAGCTACATGAATAACGTAACTGAAGTCAATGTACTTAGATCTACTTACCGCGGTGTCTTCACTGCGGTAGGTCAACTGCTAAGGCTCCCCGGTCGACTCCGGTTCTCGCTCCGGTGGAGTACCAGAGTCGACGGGAGAGCGCTCGGCAGTCAATTTATCGCATCTAGACTAGACGCGATAAATCGACCCCCACTGGATCGATCGCTGCCCGTCGATCCAGCGCGTAATGTAGACCTGTCCTGAGAGGCACTCCAAGCTAGAGAATTAAGGGGACACAGTTGTTCAGCAGTCCCAATTGTACCCTGGGGAATGTCACAGTCTTCTTCCATGCTCTGTAGAGTGCCACACTGTGATAATGTTAAATAAAAGACAGTAATAATAATAAAATGTACGGGTGAAGTACCACCCTGTTATTACTTCAGATGGGTTAGTTTGTTACTCTTGAGGGAAAGGGCAGAAGCATTTGTCGTTTCCTTGGAGTGGGGTATAATTCCAAGCTAGTTTCTTGGCCAGATGAACAAGTGCAATATTTTTCTGGTAATTGTCCATTATTAATGCTGATTGAAATGCAAATTAATTAGGCTTATCTGTATTTCTCTGCCTTTCTCCTTTCCACTGGTGATGTGATGGGAGTTTAATGTAAATTAAGAAAAGAGAAAGGTATGGGAAACTGTCAGTATCAGTGGAATACAATTAGCAATGCTAGACATTCAGAGATAGCTTGCCAGACTTTAATTGACCCTTTTAAAAAAATCTCTCAAGCAATAATCAAAACACTGTTGAAATTAATTATGCCGCCTCACGCATCTCTCTAACTCTCTAACGCATCTCACTGTTTCTCTAACTCCCTTTCCCAATAAATTCACAGCAACAGGCCTTGCAGAAAAACATATCAGCTTATAACACAATCAGAATGGTAAAACTTCAAATACTTATTATTCATTGAAGAACTCTATTCAGTAACACATTTTATTCCCTTCATTAATGGATTAGACTTGCATATTTACTTCAAGTTAATTCCTATGTCCCATAGCAACTTTTTAAGGGCTTTTTTTTTTTTTAATATAAGAAAAGTGTTGAACTGATTGTAATGCCACAGCCTAGAAGAGAAACATGGCCATGCTTCCATGATGTGTCTAAGATACCTCAATATATATAGTTGCTTTCATGAATTATTTTTCACAATCTCTTTCCTGTGAAGATTAAATATTCTGTGAATATTTAATATGACTAGTATAAAGAATAGCAACTCCTCATATATTATCATTTTCCATTTCCATTTTCCAATACCTACTTATTACGTATGCACCTACTTATTGTGTTTAAATATATACACAATTTACAAAACATAATATAATCAACATTTAAATGCCAGAAGAGTCTTGTCATTGGAAAAAATACAAAATGTGGCAGTTTTCCCAATTCCAACCCTAGGAATGATCTGCAGTTTTCAATAGAATTAGAGCCTGATATTAAGTCAGTTGATTTTAATATAGCTGATAGTAAAATGGCATTTCTGTCCCACAGGAAATTCTTAAATTTCAAAATTTCCTTTCATCCCAAATTAGAACAAAAAGTTAGAGTTTCTACATTTACAATGGCATGGAAATTTCAAAATGTTTCCATTCAGAAATATCAGAATGACCCAGTGAAATGTTTCATTTTGACAATGTTGAAACAATATAAATATAAACAAATTAACAAGTCTAAATGAAACAAAAACCTCAGAATGAATTGAAACAAGAAAGTCAAAATGAAATACCCCATTTTGATTCAAATCATTCTAGAATTTTTCTGTCAAATTTTGCTGACATCAACATGTTCTCATGAAATGTTTTGACTTTGACAAAACAGTATTTTTCCCTGGAAAACTGTTTTGTTGAAAAAAATTTGACCAGCTTTAGAAATTAATGGGAGTCAATGATGAATTTTGGATTAGGCCATTTAAAACCTGAATTCACCAAAGTACTTAAACACAAGCTTACTTTGAAGACTCATTGAAGGACTGAAGTCGCATTGAAGTCAGTGCTTTATTGAATCAGGTCCTTAGTGATCGTGTTTCCACTGTTTGTCAGTATTACTACAGTAAGACAAACTGCAGCTCATACCACTGAGCCGGTATGAGGTGGGACCTATACACAAAGATTTCAGAACTGTTTTTAATGACTAATTATAATCTTACAAAAAATAGGACTATAGTTCTTCTTGACAGATGAGCTGTTTTTAAAATTCAGTGTTCATTTTACTCTCTCTCTCTGTTACATGAGCAATGAAAGGCTGAAAGTATTGAATTTGAAAAGGCCACTAGTACTCCAAATTATTCATATGAAAACGTTTGACTTCAAAGCTGGGTTATTTTTAAGTGGAAGCTAATGATGATAAAACAGAAACAGCTATATTTCTTCTTGATTCCTGTATCTAAAATGTATAATGAAAAGCTAAAATGCATTCCTAACAGGACTAGGAGTGTGGTGAACTAAGGGTAGCTACTATTCTGTTTTCTGCACACTGCATCTATTATTAATTATCTACATTATTGTAACGCCTTGGGGCCCTCGTCATGGGCCACGATCTTATTGTGCTAGGCACTGTACAAACACAGAACAAAAAGTCTCTGCCCCAGTGAGCTTACAATCCCAGTATAAGAAAGGAGTCTGTCTGCCAGAGGGCAGAGTTGTGAGACACATTGTGCTTTCTTTCTCAATGCGATTTTAGATTTGTTTTTATTCCTTAGATGTTTTCCACAACCTAAAATAAGTCATCTAGATTGAAACTACTTGTTTTACTCTTTGTGTATAAAAAAATCCAAAGAGGAAACAGCCGTTCCTTTGTATACAAAACACCAACCTCAGCATAAAGGTGAGGAAGCCAGAGAGATACAGGAACTTCAGAACAGAATGGTGTTTATTCACCTGAGAACAGAGTGATATTTTGTTCACCTAGTCTGCCTTCCTAACCATCCTGTTCCTAACTCAGTTGGTTTGGAATGTTGTTTTTCAGCCTTTTTGAGATTAACAAGTACAATCAGAATATAAGTTTTGTATAGAGAAATGTATTCTTTAATGCTAGTGTCTGTCCAGGAAATACAAAAGCTAGTTTAAAAACAAAGCAAAACAAAAACAAAACATGTTTTCTTCGAGTACTGCAAAAATCTTGTGTAAACCGAAGTGCTCACCTGCATATCTGTGTCTCTTTAGGAGACAAGTGCCTGGTCTCGAACATCCTCTGGCAAGGTTCCAATTTTTTGGAACTAGGTTTCCAGTCACTAATTACTGTAAACTAAGAACTAGACATCTGGAAATTGTGTACAAAGTGATACAGCAGCATAACTAATTTCCAATACATCAGGACCCTATTTTGGAATCCTGAGAGCCTACAACTTTTACGCTGTGACAGAGTTCTCAGAAAATGAATGCTATTTGATCTGGTTTTGTTCAGCTTTGCAGTGGTAGCGCATTTGCCTTAACCTTTGTATTTTAGGACATTTTCAATTTTTGTTGATCCATGTCATGGGGTCAGCCAATTCCCAGGAACCCCCTCGTGGCAGCCTGCCTCAGTTTTCCCCTCAAAAGAATTCTTAAACACCCCCACTGGAGTTTTTCTTGTCTATTCACCACCCCTTATCAGAGTCCAAGTTCAGTTACATAAATAAAGCTCCAAAATAAGACTCAACATCCCAAAACACAGATCATTGGTTTTACCCCCTTGTTAGGTCACACCCAGACTTTTCCAGTCTGTAATCTGCATAGGGAAATCCCAGATCTTTCTGCTGGAGTCTGCTCGTTCCCAGCAGTCTCTGATTCACCCTACTCCCAGGCCTTCCTACCTGGACTCTTTCCTGCTTTGGCAGGCTACTCCCAGGCTCTACCTGGCTGGAGCCTCAGAGTTCTGGATCTAGCTTGCAAACCTGTTACTATCAAGATCTTCCCTGCAGAAGCATTTCTTTTATTTCCTACAGTTTCCTGAGCTTCCCCCTTCATTACAGCCACAGGCTGCCCTTTATAGGGAATTACCTGATTCAACTCAGGTGTACCTCTTTAGTAATCAGGGTTGCCTGGCCCTAGATCCTCTAGCCATTAAGAGGCAAAACTCCCTGTTACAATCCAATAAAACCAGCTCAGACACAAGGGGAATTCCTGACTTCACCACATCACATAAACTACCTGTATTCAAGAGCTTCCTGTCTGCTCTTTGCAGTAAATACTCTGCACTGGTTACCAGTAAACCAATGGCCTCAATTCAAGGTCTTACAGACAATAGATATAGTTCTTAATCTAAGTCTGAGGTACATGCGTGATTGTCTGTCCCCATGTTCCTCTAAGACATTTGCAATCAACTGAATTATCCTTGATTTCTGTCCCAAGGTTCCAGCTGGCTGGTGCTAGGAGCAGGGCCTTCATGGTTCAGCAATTCATGAAGCTCCCTCCCTGTATTCATCTGCCAGAGGCCATTGAGGGCTGTCTTCAGGACTCTGTTCAAAGAAATTCTGTTTGTGCTGGTTCAACTCTAATCATTTCCCCACCCTTTAAAAAAAAGCTTTTCTTACGTGAGAAAACCTTGGGTTTGGGGTTTATTTGTTTTTTGTTTGGTTGGGTAGGGGTTTTTTGTACATGGCTATTCACCAGCTACAACAAAAATAAGGCCTGATCCTGTAGTCCTTACTTAAGCAAAACTCCCAGTGAAAAAGAGGGGAGTTGTTCCTCAGTAATGACTATAGGATCATTCCCCAAAACCTTAGAACAGGTATCGCTGCTTCACTGCGGAAAGGGATCTGGGGGTCAGAGTGGATCACAAGCTAAATATGAATCAACAGTGTTACGCTGTTGCAAAAAGGGCAAAATTCATTCTGGGATGTATTAGCAGGAGTGTTCTAAGCAAGACACAAGAAGTAATTCTTCCACTCTACTCAGCGCTGATTAGGCCTCAACTGGAGTATAGTGTCCGGTTCTGGGTGCCACATTTCAGGAAGGATGTGGACAAATTGGAGAGAGTCCAGAGAAGAGCGACAACAATGATTAAAAGTCTAGAAAACATGACCCATGAGGGAAGATTGAAAAAATTGGGTTTGTTTAGTCTGGAAAAGAGAAGACTGAGAGGACACATGATAACAGTTTTCAAGAATGTAAAAGGTTGTTACAAGGAGAAGGAAGAAAAATTGTTTTTCTTAACCTGTAAGGATAGGACAAGAAACAATGGGCTTAAATTGCAGCAAGGGAGGTTTAGGTAGGAAGTTTTTCCTAATGTCCAAACTGTCAGGGTGGTTAAGCACTGAAATAAATTGCCTAGGTAGGTTGTGGAATCTCCATCATTGGAGATTTTTAAGAGCAGGTTAGACAAACACCTGTCAGGTATGGTCTAGATAATACTTAGTCGTGCCACAAGTTCAGGGGACTGGACTAGATGACCTCTCAAGGTCCCTTCCAGTCCTATGATTCTATGATTCACTTCGTAAGCAGAGACATCCGAGCTATTAAATAAAGAAAAGAGGCACTGTAAACAATATGGGACATGTTTACTGGTGGGAGGTACAGTATCCTCCTACATCTGGTCACAGCCTTTGAGAACAATAGGGTTACAACTGATGAACATCCCAAAACCCATTTTAGCTCCTTACTACTGTGACAGGGGCCATATATCTAAGTGCCTCCCAATCTTTAATGTAAGAGACAAGTTGGGTGAGGTGATATATTTTAGTGGACCAACTTCGGCTGATGAGAGAGACAAGCTTTCAAGCTATACGGAGCTCTTCTCCAGATCTGGGAAAGGTACTCAGTGTCACAGCTAAATACAAGGTGGAACAGATTGTTGAGCATAAGGAATTAACACATATTGCAAGAGACCACTTGAGATGATGTGGGCAGTTAGCACCTCTTCAATCATAGGACAAAGGAAGATTAGAGGGTGATAGGTTATTCTAATAAGACATAAAACCAGTGTTTCTAATGAGTCCATGATTTTTAGTGTCTAGCAAAGTTATGAATTTAAGCTCCCAGGCTCGTCTTTTGAAGGTGTTTTGCAGGTTTCCTTTGAGGACAAGGACTGAGATGTCAGATATGGAGTGATTGCTTTGTGAAAAGTGTTCACTCCTGGGTGATAGGATTTTCCTGTGAGTTCATTTGAGAATTTTCAATGTAGTTATCATCACCAGACCATTGTGAAGTGTGGAAGTACTATTATTCCCAATTTACAGATGGAGAAGTGAGGCAAAGAGAGACTCTGGGCCAGATTTTTAAAGGCATTTAGGTACCTCATTGGGAGTTAGCTGCCTAGTTGTTTTTGAAAATACCCTTTGATGCCTATCTGCATTTTTAGAAACTGAAATACCTTTAAAAATCTGGCCTTAAGTGACTTGCCGAAAATCGTACAAGATGACTGTGGCAGAACCAGGAGCTGAACCTGAGTTTCACAAGTCCTAGGCTAGCTGGCATCTAATCACTGGACCATCCTTCCACTGTGGATACTGCCTCTCTACAATACAGAGCCAAATTATCAATTGTTGTAAACTGGTGGCAATTTGTTAGCTTGGAGATGTCAGGAGATGGGGTCTTGACATTAAAGGTCAACGTCTGTGGCACCCTCTCCCCACTGACATACACAAAAGTTCACTAGTGGCATCCTTCATGGCTAGGCTCAAGACCTTTTTCTTTCTCTTTATGCTTCCATGTGCTGTGGGATTGTGGGATTATTTGGTTGGAGTTGCTCAGCCTTTGTTACTTCTCTAAGAACAAATTGACCATGTTGGCATTTTATTTTAAATGATGTATTTGTCTTCTTGCTATGGCACCCAGAAACCTTTGGCATAGATGTGCCAGTGTTAAAGATCATATTAGCAACAGAGAGTTCTGTGGCACCTTTAAGACTAACAGATGTATTGGAGCATAAGCTTTCATGGGTGAATGCCCACTTCGTCGGATGCATGTAATGGAAATTTCCAGGGGCAGGTATAAATATGCTGGCAAGAATCAGTCTGGAGATAACGAGGTTAGTTCAATCAGGGAGGGTGAGGTCCTCTGCTAGCATGCAACAAACCTCGATGCCAACTCTGCCCACATATCTACACCAACAACACCATCACAGGACCTAACCAGATCAGCTACAACATCACCGGTTCATTCACCTGCACGTCCACCAATGTTATATATGCCATCATGTGCCAGCAATGCCCCTCTGCTATGTACATTGGCCAAACTGGACAGTCACTACGTAAAAGGATAAATGGACACAAGTCAGATATCAGGAATGGCAATATATTCAAAAACCTGCAGGAGAACACTTCAACCTCCCCGGCCACACAATAGCAGATGTAAAGGTAGCCATCTTACAGCAAAAAAACGTCAGGACCAGACTCCAAAGAGAAACTGCTGAGCTTCAGTTCATTTGCAAATTTGACACCATCAGATCAGGATTAAACAAAGACTGTGACTGGCTAGCCAACTACAGAAGCAGTTTCTCCTCCCTTAGTGTTCACACTTCAACTGCTAGCAGAGGACCTCACCCTCCCTGATTGAACTAACCTATTATCTCCAGACTGATTCTTGCCAGCATATTTATACCTGCCCCTGGAAATTTCCATTACATGCATCCGACGAAGTGGGCATTCACCCACGAAAGCTTATGCTCCAATACATCTGTTAGTCTTAAAGGTGCCACAGAACTCTCTGTTGCTTTTTACAGATCCAGACTAACACGGCTACCCCTCTGGTACTAAAGATCATATTGATATCCAAAGCTTCATCACATCATTAATGTTGTAGTGTATTATTATTTTAAATCTAATATACAACAAGGCAATTAAAGTCCCCTTAGATCACTTACTAGCCAGACAAACAGGATGGTGTGGTTAGATGTTTGGCTGCATGTGTGGGTTCTCCCTGTGTGCTGCCCCAGCTCTGTGCAGACAGCCGGCACAGCAGACCTCAAGTGAACTGCCCACTGACCACAAGATCCGCTAAGGTACAAAGGCACCAGGCCATTTTTATTGTCGACAAAGTACGGTAATAGCACCTGGCAGACTCTATGAAGATACTAAGACATGCATGCCCCTGACAATGGACACAACTCAGTGAATGGCAGGACTTTCCATTCCCCCTTGATTGGACAAAGATTCTCCCTCTGAGATACATCTTTATACAAACAAGTTAGTACTGCCTCTGACATAGTTAGTTACTGTCCCCTGACATGTCCTTATACATGTTGGTTCAATCAAAACATCCCTATTACGTACTATTATCCTGACTATATCTTTTAGGAGGGGTCAGTGTGTTCCTGTTATCCTTGGGGAATGTTTTTGTACCATCCTTGATATTTGGATGTCTTGGTACCACTTGATATAAGGATGTGTTTGAGTGAGTACTCTGTGCTCAGCATTTCTTAGAAATGTGTATTTCTGCAATATCAGCCCTGTTCTTGCCAGATTCTGTGAACAGGTCCTGCCTCATACCAGGCCTATAATACAAGGGCTTATGTCTCAGGATCTCTTCCTACTACATATGACAGTTCAAAACAGTTATTATTATAATGGAATAATTAACTCCACTTCCAACTAATGTTCCCTGCACCTGTTGTCATTGTTGCAATGCCCTTGGCTGACTTAATGTTCTTTGCCATAGTTGTTTTAAAATTAAATGAAGCAGGAAGATTTTGCTTGCCTAGCTACTCAAAAATAAATAAAATGGCACTACTGATTTCCATGAATCCACCTTGTACACTACTCCTTCGTTTTCTTCTTCAGTCACATTTCCTCTGACTTTTCTCTGGTCTCAAAATACTTTTGTGCCTGTGTAAGTGCTGACTGTAAGCAACTCTGAGAAGCACCCCAGTTAATTATGGATGGAAGGGAATATAGTTCACTCTGAGGTTCCTGAACCATGCAAAGGATTTTGCCTGTTCCCGCCTTCAGTTTTCAATTCAATGTCAGACTGTAACACGTTCTGACACAGCAGATAATCTTAAAAATGAATGTGTTGCAAGGCATTGAAACAACCAGAATGAATTGGGAACCTGAGAAAGATATAATTTCCCACAAAGCATTTGCACTTTCCGTGAAGTTCTTGATGTTTCCGAAGGCATTTTGGAATTTTTATTAAATTTCCTAGAGCTGGTTCCAGTGGCTTAGATTATAATGAGAAATGACCTCATCAATCAGCCCCAAATTCATTTCTATAGTTTGGCTAAGTGATGGTTAAAAAAGGAAAAAACAATCTTCATATATTTAAAAAGTGTGAAGACCAAGGAGGGAAAGGAATTACTTAGTGTGGTGCAGAGCACAGCTATATGTAATGGGATGACATTAGGAGGACAAAGTTTAGTTCTGTCAAGAAAAATCTTTCTGACAACGAGATGGATTAGGATGTGGACTAGAATCCCAAGGAAAGTGACAGAAATCCCAACGTCAGACTTTTAAAACTAGACTAGAAAATATATTTTAGAGAACAGTGCTGCATTGGCAAAGAAATAGATCTTTTCAGTCCCTAACTTCTACGAGGATGTCAATATAAGACCAGACCAAACTGTTTCTGAAGTTCAAAAAAAGTCAGGTAACTTTGTTTTTCATTCTTTTTTCTTTTCATGCACTTCACACTTCTGGGACCACCATCAGAATGCTAAAATAACAGGAAGTATTTTACCACTTGCAGTATTTCAAGGCTGACCAAAAGCTAGAAATACAAGAAACCTCATGAGAGATTTTGTTCTCCCTAAATTCCAGACCAGGTTTGCAGACCTTAGAGATTTGGATACTTTGCATAAGGTTTGCAAACTATGGAGTATTTATCCAACCTGAAGATAAACATTGGGTGCTAAATGTATACTACCTCACTGAAATCAAAAGTGTTGAACAGGATGTAAATCAAGACAAAAGTTTTCCAATCCCTAGCCTTTTCCCACAGGAAATCACTTAAATTTAGAGCTGGGCAAGCCATTCAGGAAACACCTGAACCTGTCTCTCTCTTATATCAGTGAGATCTCCAAAGTAAACCCCAACATCAACTCTTGATCGGAAAACAGACACCCCCCAGTTAAAATCAGTGACTATCACCCTCTTAAATGGGACAAATATGTCTTCAAGGACCAAGACTATAGATGATGGAAGACTGTGAACTTCGGTTTCACAAATCTCTAATAAATTAATTTATTGTCAGACTCTAACTTGTGGGGATTAATTGTGTGGAACCAGCCTTCTTCTCCCTATAAAAAATAGGCTGTCTCTGGGCTAAATGGTATTTTGAAATAGATTTGCCTGCATGAACCTTTTAGGGAAGGGCTGAATTCCTGAGGCTTTTGTGCCTATTTCAGATTCTGCTGTAATCTCTAGCTCAGGGGTCGGCAACCTGTGGCACGCATGCCAAAGACGGCACGCGAGCCGATTTTTGATGGCACGCTGCTGCCTGCCGGGGTCCTGGCCCCACTCAGCCCCTCCCCCCCCGCCCACCGATTTCTCCTGCGGGGGCAGGAGGCAGAAGCTTGGTTATGCCAGCAGCCAAGCTCCTCCTCCCCTGCTTCTTCCCCCAGCGTGGTGCTTTCCTGCCCCGCCCCCTCCCTCTCCCTGCCGCCGATCAGCTGATTGCCCGGGGGAGGGGGAGGGGGAGTGGAGCCGCAGCGTGCTCACTGCTCCGGGGAGGAGGCAGAGAAGAAGTGGGGACGGGGCCCCCTCCAGCCCCCTGCCGTGAGCACCCCCATGAGCCGAGCACCTCAGCCCTCTGCCCTGACCCCTGCACCCCCCACACATACATCCAGCCCTCTGCCCTGACCCCTGAACCCCCACACACACCCAGCCCTCTTCCCTGACCCCTGAACCCCTCACACACACCTCTAGCCCTCTGCCCTGACCCCTGAACCCCTCACACACACCCAGCCCACTGCCCTTACCCCTGCACCCCCTCACACATACCCAGCCCCCCACACCCCATGCCCTGACTCTTGCACCCCCCCACATCCCCACCCTGAGCACCAAACGGGAGCTCCTGCACCCCCCCATTCCCACCTGCACCCCCAGTCTGGGGTCCCGGCTGCCGGCCCCTTGCCAGCCGGGGTCCCGCAGGCCCCGCTCAGCCCACTGCCGAACTAGGTGAACGGAACCCCAGACCGGCAGCGGGCTGAATGGGCTGGCTGCGTAAGATCAGCATTTTAATTTAATTTTAAATTAAGCTTCTTAAACATTTTGAAAACCTTGTTTACTTTACATACAACAATAGTTTAGTTATATGATATAGACTTCTAGAGAGAGACCTTCTAGAAAACGTTAAAATGTATTACTTGCACGCGAAACCTTAAATTAAAGTGAATAAGTGAAGACTCGGCACACCACTTCTGAAAGGTTGCCGACCCCTGCTCTAGCTCTTAACTCTGAGTTGAGATTGATGGCCTGACCCCTTTCAAAGTGTTTACACTGAAAAATGTTTTATTCCCTACTTTGTAGGTACCTAAAGCATAAAGATCTAAAAGACATGCACAGAGAGAAAACACTTTCCACAAGCTTTTTGCCCGCAACATTTCATTGACACTATATTAATCTACCAAACTGTCAGACAAGAACAAGGCAGCTCACACTCTTTTCCAGATTATCATCTGCATCCTAAAATACCAAATTATCCAAACAAAAGTATCTACAAAACAGCGACCAAGGCAGAATCTTTATTACACAGGAACAATACAAGTAAGACCCAGAAGCATGAATAGTATCTACTGAACACAGGTATTATAGGTCTGTATGGATCTTCTGCATATAGGTACAGAAGCCAGCATGGATCTGTTAGATAACAGCATTTTCCTTCCTATCGGATTCTGCAGAAAGAAGCACCCTTCTGAAGTCTGTATTTATTTATCTGCATTTCACTTTGCCATTAAAGAGATGCTACTTTGCCAGCATTATTTGTCTCCTCCTAGTTTGTCTACTGACATCCAAATGGGAGCACAAACTGTCCCTATTCCAATGGTGAAGTGAGTTCAATAAAATCTTCATTTAAAATGCACCCATTAAGGCAGTTTTGGACACATTGAACCACGGCAGAAGGTGCCAGCTGGGAAGCTGTATATTTCAGCTCAGAATTATTACTTTAGCTTCCAGCTAACAGAAACCTAATTTACAAGAACTTGATTTACTTTACACATATTTGCCATTAATCTTCACTACCAAATGGATGGGCCTGGTGACTGATTTTTGTTATTGTTTATCTCTAGCAAGTTTTTCTTATCTGTTGCCAAAAGCTGTTCACTTTCTCTGCCGCACAGGGTCATGGAGGTCCCTTTGCGCTTCTAGAGCAGCTTCTATCCGAGAATTTCAGAACATTTTAACAATGTCCAATAATTAAACCTCACCCCACTCCAGTGAGGCCAAGAACATTACTATCCCCATTTTACAGTTGGGGAAAACAAGTTAAGGGACTTGGCCAAGCTCCTACAAGAAACCTGTGGTGGAGTCAGGGCTAAAACCCAGATCTACAGTGCCATACTTCAGTCTCAAGACCAGCCTCCCGCTACTGGATAGTACCAGATTGTCCCTTGCTTTTGAATGAATGCAGCAATGGTTGCAGGATACAGCAATGCATCGAATCTCCTCCACCTTTGTATGCCTCATGCAAGAGCCACCTGCACTTCTAGCCCAGCCACGCTCCCAGTGGCAGGTCCAGACAGCCCCAGGTAGATCCCCTCACAACAGTCCCTCTGAGAGGTTGTGAGGGCATGAGTGATTGAGGCGATATTTGCAGCTCACAGGGAGGGGTGCAGCCTCTTTACTAGCTATAGATTTTAAAAGTTCTGTCATGGTTACCAAAGCAACCTGGGAGTCCCAGAGATCTAATGGATGCAGAAGATCCTGAGAGTGAGGGCCACTTTGACCATGTTTATGGAGATGCATTTATTTGATGAAACAATTACAGTTTTAGACAGGTAGTCAAAGCATTTTCCCTTGATGATCAACTTCACCTCTGTCTTTTCTGGATAGAGTTCCAGCCAGCAAGAGAAACAGCTGGAGAATCAGCTGTAAAGTTGGCGTTTTCAGCAAAAAAACCATGAAAACTAAATGAAAGGCATTAGCACAGAAAGCATTGGGAAGAAAAAGTTACCACGGTGATGATATAAGAGCCTGTTCCTGCTCCCAATGACAAACTCAGGTTGGATCTAATAGTACAGAATCAGGCCATAAAATGCTTAGATTAGATAGCAATCAAGACTCTCCAGTCGAGCAAGTCCTACCTCTGGCAGCTCCCAAGGAAGAATCATCTTGACTTCCTCAATTGCATGGATGATGGCTGGAATGAGGGGTCAGCCTCGATCCCAGGGAATGAGCCAACATTTTGCTTTGGAATAGGCCACAATACTTAATGCAATATTTAGACATGTGCCTTGCTGATGGACAACATTCCAGGAAATAGCAGATTTAGCCAAAGGCATTTTCTCTTTTTGTCATTTCCAAAGGCATCGAATTAACGTCTGGAGGAATGCTGATGAAAAACATGTTACCATCTGCTGTTTAGAAGGACATGAAGTATGAAGAATTGATTTGTTTCTGCCCAACACCCCAAAAAAATAGCTATTTGATTGTCTTATTCTTCTTCAACAGCTAATACAACAAGCTATATTATATTTTTCCTGCACATAGGAACATATTTTTAATATGCCATGGTTTACAGTTCACTCCCATTTATCCGAAAGCTCTGGGGAACGTCGGAAAGTTTTGGACAACCAGGAGTTTGGATAAACAGAAGTGATTAACAAACATAGGGCTACAGGGAGGACACATGAATTGAGATAACTAGGATTTTTGGATTGAGGCAATTCAAATTATTGGAATTATACCATATATATTATTTTAAGAAAATGATTGTCCTCTAATGAGACTGAAAGATGCTGGGAACTAGCATATTGTTTTCCTAGCAAATGTCAAACTCCATTATTCTATCTAGGCTTCTACCATTCTGAAGTGGACTTCAGATAATTAGGGAAATACCAACATTTGGAAATGAACTCACTTTTCTATTTAAAACATGACGCTAAAGAGTTCACGCCTGGATATCTGTTGGTTTGTACATTTAAATGGCAGTTCAGGATGTCTGGCTTTTTTTACAGGAAGCGTGGGAATTGTCCACTGAGTCTCTAGTTATTTAAGTCTCTCTTTTTCCAGGTTCATCCACTCCTCATTTATGTTCCTGCTTCTGTCACCCTTCCCTCTTTTTCCTGTCTAGATAAGAAATGCATACTTTACTACCATCACTCCCAGGGGCAGTCCTTTGTCAGCTTCGGGCCCCCATCTGCAATTGCTCTAGGAACAATACCTACAATTGGGAGACCCAATCTAATTCAAAAAAAGAATCCTGCTGTATCTTCCTTCAAAAATCTCAGACAAGCTGCTAGAACTGTTGAGTATTTTGACTTATCGCATCCGAACTGCACCCCTTTTGAGCTTCCCCTCCCCCATCACCACTAATTAAACATTTCAAGAAATATAAGTCTTTATACACTTGTTTTATATGGTGTATTCCACTGACTTCTAAGGTGTTCTCCCAATTTACACCAGTAAAAGTGAAATCCAAATCAGACCCTAGATGCTCAGATAAAAACCAGAACTTCCCCAAAGTGAGAGGTGATTGATTTGCAGGATCCCTTGTCGTCAGATGCTACCGGTGTGGTGCTCTGTTCTGTTCAATGTTGATATCAATCAGCTGTGTGCATGTGTTCCCTCTGTGTGCTGCCCCAGCTCTGCAGATCGCTGGCACAGCAGACCCCGAGAGAACCCCCAATGACCACAGACTCTAGTAAGGTACGAAGGCACCCCGGACAGGTTTATTGTCAAACGAAGCACAGTAATAGTTCCCTCTAGACTCTACTCTACAGGATATACTACGAATATGTGCCCCCTGGCAATGGACTCAGGTCAGTCAGTGGTGGGACTCTCCACTGCCCCATAGGCTGGACCAAGACACCGCCCCAGGGCTGCATTCTTATACACAGGTACAAACAAGTTACACATCACTCCTGACGTATTGAGGTGCAACCCCTCTACGCAGCAAGGTACAACCCCTCTACGTAACAAGGTACAGCCTTTCACCTTGTACATGTTGGTTCGAACAAAACAACTCTATCCATCATATTACTCTTTTGACCCTGTCTTTAGGATGGGTCAGCTTGTTCCTTGTTATCTGTGTGGAATGTTCCAGTATCAGAGTGTCCTGGTACCGTATTTATATTTCTAATATCTAATACACTGTAGGTATATGTTTATGCAACATCAGCCCTATCCTTGCCAACTTCTGTGAGCAGGGCTTGCCTCTGGCTCACAGCTTAACTTTGCTTTATGTTAGCAAAGTCCTGACCATTACTTTAGTTCAGGCCTTAGGCCTCATACCAGGCCTCTGATACAAGGGTTTATGTTTCAGGGCCTCCTCTTACTACATTCCCCCACTTTTTGTCTTTTTAAGGGGAGGATGTTTACCCATCGTCCCGGAAAAGCATAATGCATGGACTAAGGATAACCCAGTGGGCTAAACACTGTTATGTGGTTACCTTATTTTACCATCCATACACTCATGCCCCATCTGTCTGTTTAGTCTGCACATTCCCTCGTACGACTGGCAGACAGATTTTATTAGCCAATTCTGTTAGGCCCTTATGGGAATGTTAGGCCCAGGACCTTAAGTAGAAGTGTGGGGTCTGTAAATGGTATGAGATGGCCTGTTTGCTATTTCACTGAGGGCGTCGTGAGAGTAAAACAAATACCCTGCCCCAGCCTTCATCCAGCCCTCGCCCATACCCTATTCTGACCTCACTCCATCCCCGTTCCTGACTCTCACCAGTCCTGCACCTGTCTCTTGACCCCCAGACCTTTGGACTGACTTCAACCCAGTTTTGATCTTTGGCCTGCTGCCAGACTCTAACTGCAATCCTGATTTGACTTGTTTATGGACTCTGGCCCTGGTTCTGATCCACTTCCTGTCCCCGGATCCCAGTTTTAGTGCTGCCCTTGGCCCAGTCCTGACTCTACATCCAGCTTTGACCTTTGGTACCTGTTCTTAACCACCTCTCCAAGCATTAGGCATGACTGCCTAGAACTCAAAAATCTGACATTACCTTTAGCAACCAAACTTGTAATCTCATCAAAAAAGGTATCAAGTTAGTTTGATGGGATCTATTTTCCATAAATCCATGTGGATATAGCATTAATTATAATACCCTCCTTTAATTCTTTATTAATCAAATCCCATATCAGCTGCTGCATTATTTTGAGTGGGACTGGTCAGACTGACAGACCTATAATTACCTGGGTCATCCTGTTTACTCTTTTTAAATATTTGCACAACATTCATTCCAGTCTTCTTGAACTTCCCCTGTGTTCCAAGATTTATTAAAATCAACATAAACAGTCCAGTGAGTGCCTCAGCCAGCTCTTTTAAAACTTTCAGATGAAAATTATTTGGATCTGCTGATTTTAAAATGTCTTACTATTGTAGCTGCTGTTTAACAGTCTCCTGACATACTAGTGGAATGGAAAGTGTTATCATAAGAAATGGCTACATCATCCGCTTTTCCCAAATACATAACAGAAATATTTAAGAACATAAGAACATAAGAACGGCCGTACCGGGTCAGACCAAAGGTCCATCTAGCCCAGTATCCTGTCTACCGACAGTGGCCAATGCCAGGTGCCCCAGAGGGAGTGGACCTAACAGGCAATGATCAAGTGATCTCTCTCCTGCCATCCATCTCCACCCTCTGACAAACAGAGGCCTGAACACTTCTGCCTTTTCTGCATGATTATTGATAATTCTACCTTGTCCATCTAGTAATGAATCAATACTATTGTTACAATTCTTTCTGTTTCTAATATACTTAAACTTTTTATGTAGTTGCCTTCACTTCCCCTCTAAACCAGATTGCTTTTTTAAAACCATTATAGCCTTCTTCCTCAGTTGTGGGGGTCATGCTGTCTGGAGCGTCTCATGACCATGAGTGCCAATCTCAGGGCAGACTGTGAAGAAGCAGGGCAGAGACCCCACACTGGTGGTATGTTCTATAATTAGATTTCACCAACCCAGTAACAAGTGTGAACTCCTAAAGCACTGTAACAGGCTTACCACGGAGTCACAGACAGTCCTCTTGGGCATTCCAGTCTCTCTTGCCACCCAGGCTAGCTGGACTTAGTGCTAGTTGGTTGCTATACACCAAAGATCACAAAATATTCAGGTTGCTTCCAGTCCCAAGAGACCAGTCACTCACCCCTAGTCAATTTATACTTTATATCTCAAACCAAAGACAATGCTTGTAACCAATCATATAGCAAAATTATCAAATGATTTATTAACTAATGGCAAGTCTACAAGTTGACCTACGTTATGTCAATGTACAGCCACTGCAGTAATTAAATCGCTTGTGCATGTCCACACTACGCTCCTTGTGTCGGGGGTGGGGGGTGCATCCCCATCAGGAGCACTTGCTCTGATTTAACTGTCAGTGCGCGTATTTTGGGATGGATTGTAAAAGGCAGCAACAGTTGATGTAAGCAATGCAGTATCTACACTGACACTGTGTTGACCTAACTACATCACCCTAAGCACTATGCCTCTCACGGAGGCGGAGTTCAGTCAGTGTAGTAGGCGAGTTACATCGGTGGGAGCTACATTTTAAGTCAACATAAGCTGCCTTATGTCAACCTAACTCTGTATGATAGACAAGGTCTAAGAAAAGAAATTACAGGCTTAAAGCAAGCAAATATATACGCAATGGAGTTGCAGTCTATGGTTTCCAAAAAGTGACAGAGCTATAGTAATCTGTCAGTTCTGAATGTCTTTTAGGGATAGCCCAGGTTGACCCAGGGAATCTCTGTTTCTGTTTCATAGCTTCAGCCCTGTGAGAGTCCAAGGCTATGTCTAAACTGGCACTTGTCATCGGCAAAACTTTTGTCTTTCAGAGGTGTTAAAAAAAACAACAACCCTGAAAGACACAAATTTTGCCGACAACAACCGCCAGTGTGAACAGCGCTTTGTCGGCAGCAGCGCTCTCCTGCCGACAACACAAAAGCCGCTCGTTGGGGATGGAAGGTTTTTGTCGGCAGGAGAGCCAACAAATAGTGGCTACATGGAGTGACATTTAGTTGGTTCAGTAATACCAACTAGATCAAATTTATGCTCATAAATGAGCAATTCCAATTTTTCTTGTTTATTACCCAGGCTCCTAGCATTGGTTTATAGGCAATTCAAGAATTTCTTCTCTTGATGTCCTTTGGTTCCTCGAGTAATTTTGTTCTGGACATCTCAATCTTGTGCTGAGCACTCATATCTTCCCTCTTTTTACCTTCTCTTTTTCTTATTACTTTGACGCTCTTCTAACTACTTTAGCCAACCTGTCCCCAAGAATATTGGTCCTCCTTTTACTGAGGTGGAGGCCATCCAAACAAATACCACCAACTCTCCCCATAGAAGGTGGACCAATGCTCCACAAAACCAAAACCCTGCCCACTACACCACTTAGGCCTGGTCTACACTAGGCTTTTATGTCGACTTTAGCGCCGTTATATCGAATTAACCCTGCACCCGTCCACACCAGGAAGCCATTTAGTTCGACATAAAGCTCTCTTTAAATCGATTTCTGTAATCCTCCCCAACGAGAGGATTAGCGCTAAATTCGACATGGCCATATCGAATTAGGCTAGGTGTGGATGGAAATCGACGGTAATAGCTCCGGGAGCTATCCCACAGTGCACCACTCTGTTGACGCTCTGGACAGCAGTCCGAGCTCGGATGCTCTGACCAGCCACACCCCCGGGAAAATTTGAATTCATTTTCATTTTCCTGTCTGGGCAGTTTGAATCTCAGTTCCTCTTTGGACATCGAGGGGAGCTCAGCAGCAGTGGCAACTATGCAGAGCTCTCCAGCAGAGATGGCCGTGCAATCTAATAGAAAGAGGGCCCCAGCATGGACTGATCGGGAAGTCTTGGATCTCATCGCAGTGTGGGGCGATGAGTCCGTGCTTTCAGAGCTGCGCTCCAAAAGAAGGAATGCTAAGATCTACGAGAAGATCTCCAAAGCCATGGCAGAGAGAGGCTACAGCCGGGATGCAACGCAGTGCCGCGTGAAAATCAAGGAGCTGAGACAAGGCTACCAAAAAACAAAAGAGGCTAACGGACGCTCCGGATCCCAGCCCCACACATCCCGTTTCTACGAGGCACTGCATTCCATCCTGGGAGCGGCCGCCACCACTACCCCACCCCTGACCGTGGACTCCGAGGATGGGATCATGTCCGCGGCCGGTTCCTCGTCGGACATGACAGCGGACGGGGAAGATGAAGAAGGAGATGAGGAGGACGAGGCAGTCGACAGCGCTGGCACCGCTGAGTTCCCCGACAGCCAGGAGCTCTTCATCACCCTTACCGAGATCCCGTACCAACCGTCCCCATCCCTTACCCCGGACACAGAATCAGGGGAAGGATCAAGCAGTAAGTGCTGTAAACATGTAAACATTTATTTAAAACAGAACGGTAATATTTATACTATTAACAATGTACATTTATAAAAGTTCTGTAAACTAGTAAAAAAATAATCAGGTACAAAACAGGAATATTTACAAAGGTAACAAATGGGTTTTCATGATTTCTCTG
>NW_020664447.1:75567152-75582906 GCF_002925995.2 Terrapene triunguis
AATTCACACAGACACATCTGCGACTGTCTCCCAACCCAGCCTGTCAGCACACTCCCAGAGGCTAGCGCAGATTAGGCGGAGGAAGAAGAAGACGCGTGAAGACATGTTCTCAGAACTAATGGACTGCTCCCGAGCCCAGGCAGCCCAGCAGACACAGTGGAGGGAGAACTTGTCACAAATGCACCGAGCAGTCATGGAACGGGAGGAGAGGTGGCGTCAGGAGGACCAACAGGCTACTGAAAAGCTGCTTGGACTAATGAGGGAGCAAACGGACACGCTCCGGCGCCTTGTGGATGTTCTGCAAGACCGGAGGCAGGAGGACAGAGCCCCGCTGCAGTCTATCTGTAACCGCCCTCACCCGCCACCAAGTCCCACACCACCCTCACCCAAACTCCAAAGAAGGAGGGGCGGCAAGGGCCGTTAAAACTTTCAGTCAACCCCTGCAGACTGCTCTAGCACTAGAAGGCTGACATTCCCCAAAATTTCATAAGTCCTTTCCCACCCACCTCACAGAAGCCCCCGTCCAAGTTTCACACCCCACGTTTCATGTCTGGTTCGCAATAAAATGTTTGTTTCTCTCCATTACTGTTTCAGTCAGGTTCTTTTGAGGGAGAGTCTGTCTGGAGGGGGGCAAGGGGCTTGGTAATTGGGCAGGACAGTGACCTTTAGCAGGGTACAGAGGCGGTGTCAGGTCCAGCATCAGGACACATACACAGTGCAGTCACTGGTTACCGTGGTCAGTCTGGGAGGTGTTTTTCATGTTCTCCATTGAAATAACCAGTCCACCAGTGCGGAGCCTGTCATTCCGGGAGTTTAGAAGCATCATTTGCATCAGAACACTGAACCCGCCCCCCGCCACAGTCTGCGTCCCCGGTTTAAAATATTCCCGCGAAAACAGCAATACAGACAACGCTGTTCATTAACAAAATCGAAATGATTTTATTTTTTGGGAAGGGGAAGGGGGTGAAGGGGGTATGTAACTGGAGAGGATAGTCAAAATGAACTGGGTAAAGAAACGGGGGCAGGTTCAGCTTCTCTGTCCACAAACTGAAAAGTCACTGGTTGCCCTGCTCACTCAGGAACCTAGCTTTCAAAGCCTCCCGGATGCACAGGGCGTCCCGCTGGGATCTTCTAATGGCCCGGCTGTCTGGCTGGACGTAATCAGCAGCCAGGCTATTTGCCTCTAGCTCCCACCCCGCCATAAAGGTCTCCCCCTTGCTCTCACATAGATTGTGGAGCACACAACAAGCTGCAATAACGATGGGGATATTGGTTTCACTGAGATCACAGCGAGTGAGTAAGCTTCTCCATCTCCCTTTGAGACGGCCAAAAGCACACTCCACCACCATTCTGCACTTGCTGAGACGGTAGTTGAACAGTTCTTTTTCTGTGTCCAGGGCGCCAGTATAGGGCTTCATGAGCCAGGGCATTAGCGGGTAGGCTGGGTCCCCGAGGATGACTGTAGGCATCTCCACATCCCCAAGAGTTATTTTGTGGTCTGGGAAGTAAATACCTTCCTGCAGCCGTCTAAACAGACCAGAGTTCCTGAACACACGAGCGTCATGAACCTTGCCCGGCCATCCGACGTAGATGTTTGTAAACCGTCCCCGATGGTCCACCAGTGCTTGCAGCACCATTGAAAAGTAGCCCTTTCTATTGATGTACTGGCTGGCCTGGTGGTCCGGTCCCAGGATAGGGATGTGAGTCCCATCGATAGCCCCTCCGCAGTTTGGGAATCCCATCGCGGCAAAGCCATCTATGATGACCTGCGCGTTTCCCAGGGTCACTACCTTTGGGAGCAGTACCTTCACGATTGCCTTGGCTACTTGCATGACAACAACCCCCACGGTAGATTTGCCCACACCAAAGTGGTTCGCGACTGACCGGTAGCTGTCCGGCGTTGCAAGCTTCCAGAGGGCTATGGCCACTCGCTTCTGGACAGTCAGGGCTGCTCGCATGCGGGTGTCCTTGCGCTTCAGGGCAGGGGACAGCAACTCACAAAGTTCGAGGAAAGTCCCCTTCCGCATGCGAAAGTTTCGCAGCCACTGGGATTCATCCCAGACCTGAAGCACTATACGGTCCCACCAGTCCGTGCTTGTTTCCCGGGCCCAGAATCGCCGTTCAACAAAATCCACATGCCCCATTGCCACCGTGATGTCCTGGGCGCTGGGGCTCGTGGTTTCTGACAGCTCTGTGCCACTCTCCGACTTCAGGCTCTCACGGCGGTGCCGTAGCCTCCTCGCCCGATTTCTCTGCATCTGCCTCAGGGAAAGGTGTATGATAAGCTGCGAGGTGTTGAGAACGGCCACAAGTGCAGCGATGGTCGCAGCGTGATCCATGATCGCAGTGCTGTGGCGTCCGCGCTGTCACTGACCAGAAAAGTGCGCGAACTGATTTCCCGCCGGCGCTTTCATGGAGGGAGGGAGGGCGTTAGTGACGGACGGATGACGACAAATTTTTTTTACCCAGAAGGCATTGGCGGATCGACCCAGAATTCCGATGGGCAGCGGGGACTGCGGGAACTGTGGGATAGCTGCCCACAGTGCACCGCTTCCAATATCGACGCTCGCCCCCTTAGTGTGGACTCACAAAGTCGAATTACTGTCCTTAGTGTGTCCTTAGTGTGGACACACACGTTCGACTTTGCAATATCGATTCCACATATTCGATTTAAGTAAAATCGAATTACCCTCGTAGTGTAGACATACCCTTAGCTAGCCAGCGATTCACTTCTAGAATCTTCTGCCTAGTGTCTTCCTTTGCTTATGGGATAGGAAGGCTCTCAGAGAAGATCCCTTGGACAGTCTTCTTCACCATGCTTGTGAGTTCCCTGAGGACATTTACTATCTTGCAAGATATCCCACTATGCAGTGTCATTAGTGCCAATATGAACCATTATGTCGGCTTCAAAAGCCTATCTAATCTTAGAGTGACATCTTGTGTCTTGGTTGCAGGAAGATAGCATACTGTCCTGTTGTCCACCTCTCCCTTGCAGGCTATTCTTTTGAATATTGAATCCCACACAAGGACTGTCTACTTTTTAAATGTGTGTAGGCAGTGGCTGAGCCACTGATAAATTTGATGGTTTCAGTTTTATAAAAATCTCACTTCAATCCCTGTGTTAAAGATTCTGATATAAATTTTAGGAAATATCCCCTTCAAAGTGGCACCCCAGTTTCTGCTACTTCTGTTTTAAAATGCCCAACTGATTTTGCATGAGGTATTAAAATACAATCAATTAAGAATTGCAGAAGGAAGAAAGTATATGAGTTATGGAGAAAATATATTAAATCTCTCAGGAATCCAGCAATAGGAATGAGGGCAAGGTGCTAAAAACTTCAGACCCTGAAAAAGAAAAAATCAAAAATGGAATGAAAAGACTTTGGTAAAGTAATGGAAAATCTGGGATTCAGGATATGTCATGCAGAGTGAAGGAGTGACCAGAGTATGGGGTGACCCAGAGAGTTCTAAAAGCTTCTAATACTGTTTTTTCATGTCTAGCAAGAGATCTACCTCTGTAAGTGCTGGATGAGGAGGAAGCAAGTCAACTGTAGGTTTTTATTACTAGTGAGCAACAATTTTTATTCAGCAAAGAAGTAAGACGGTAAATGTTAGGGTTGTAGACAGTTAGGGCCCAGCCATATAGTCCCTCTGCCAGCAAAACTCCTATTATAGTCAAGGGGCCAGTTTATGCTCTCTCTTAAACCAGTGCAAATTAGGAGTGAGACCAATGAAGTCAGTAGAGTTACTCCACATTTATGTGTGTAGCTTAAGAGCAGAATTTAGGAGCAAGAAATGCAGGCATGAGCCTTTACGCAAGGTAAAACACATTGAAAACCAGAAAGAAGCAGAATGATCTTATGATTTGTGATGTTATTAACACCAACTGTGACCGTATAGAGCATTGTTGCAACCAAGATCCTGTAGTGGCACCAAATCTTGTACAAAGGAGGTCAAGTAAGGTGTCTATGACAAGGTTATGGTTTGCTGGTTATGATTATGCTATCTGTATGCATGTATCATTTTTGTATTTAAAGTTATAAGTATTGGCTCTATACTGTCTGTATTTCAAACTTGTGCTATGCTTCTGGGTGACACCCCAGACAATTTGGCATCAGCACTGCCTAGCCTGCTTGATGGCCCATTAAGGACCATCAGCTATACAATTAACCCATTGAGAGAAGGCAGATACACCTTGTGACTCAGCAAGGCATGAAGGGACATGCCTATGGACAGAACTCTAAGGTTTTTCTATGCCATGTGCTGGATAGCTTGTCTTTGGGACAAAGAAAGCAGAGGCCACATGGCAAGAGACTACAAAAGGCTGCTGCATCTCCTCCATCTTGTCTTCAATCCCGCTTCTGACCTCTGGAGGAACCTTGCTACAAACTGAAGCTCTGAACAAAAGACTGAATGACCCATCCCAGCTGTGGATATACTCCAGAGACTTAATTTGAGCCTGCAGTTTATTCCATCACTGCTACAAGCCTGAACCAATAACTTTGCCATTACTGTATGTAACTGATTCCATTTAACCAGTTCTAGCTCTCATCTATATCTTTTTCCTTTTATGAATAAATCTTTAGATTTTAGATTCTAAAAGATTAGCAACAGCGTGATTTGTGGGTAAGATCTGATTTGTATATTGACCTGGGTCGGGGGGTTGGTCCTTTGGGATCAGGCGAACCTTTTTCTTTTACTTGGGTCATGGTTTTCATAACCATTCGTCCCCACAACGAGTGGCACTGGTGGTGATACTGGGAAACTGGAGTGTCTAAGGGAATTGCTTGTATGACTTATGGTTAGCCAGTGGGGTAAAACCAAAGTCCGCTTTGTCTGGCTGGTGTGGTTTGCCTAAGAAGTGGAGAAACCCTAGCCTTGGGCTGTAACTGCCCTGCCCTAAGCAATTTGTCCTGAATTGATACTCTCAGAAGTGTCCCACCAAAGGCAGCATCATTACATGATTAAAGTATTGAATTACAACAATGCCAAGGAGAGTGCGGTTCAGTTCCCAGCTCTTCAGCAGACTCCCTATGTGATGCTGGGTAAACCATTTAATCTCTCTGTTCCTCACTGGTAAAGTGGGGATAATAATATGACATCCTTTGTCTACTTATACCAGAAAGTCTTTGGGGCAGCAACTGCCTTCCATTTCATGTATGTACAACATCTAGCACGGTAGATCTTGATTGGGGCTTCTATAGATTACGGTAAACAAATCACAACAATGAGGTGTAGCAGTTAGGCATCTGTCAGGTTGCCAACTTGGCCCTTGATGGTAAGAAGTTCCTTGTATCTCACCAAAAACAGGAATCAGAAAACAGAAGCTATACAAATGTAACAAAAAATACAGCAGTTGTTTTGGATTGCAACCCAGCACATTTGTTCCTTGTAAGGATCATATGTTTCAGGGCATAGATGGAGGGCCTAACTTTTGACCTCTGTAAAAAGCCAAACCAGAAATGACATTCATTCAACCACAGAAGCTTTCTTCCAGCGAGCTGCATAAAGGAAAAACATGAAGAGATAAAACCACTTACTTCTGAATACCTTACACTGTTAGCAAAAGCAATTTTATATAATCATCTTCTTACTGCTAGAGTCATAATCCTCACCGTTTTCTGGTCTCACCATCTTCCCATAGCAACAGATTACCAAGCAAGTACATCATTTGATTTCATTGAAAGTATGAAGATAGAAAAAAGCAGAAAAATATGGATGTGAAAAGTCCTTGAAAACTACCAGTTATTTTTAAAAAATAACAGCAAGTTTACTCTGTTTTTTAATGACCACGTTCATTTTTCACTTGATTGTTCAGATAGATTGGATTGTAAGAGAAGAGTTTTAATTTTAATCCAAGTACAAATATTTGAAAGATTAAATTGTAGTGTCTCCTTTGAATTCACAGTGTCCCTGCCAAGTTGGCTCTTAATTAAACATTCTGATCTTTTTAATTCAGATATTGTCTCTGAAAATTCTTCCCCTTGAACCAAATGCATCAGCAGTGATTTTAAATAAAGGGACCCCAGTCCTGGGTTGCACTCTGGCTCCTTGGCATTGCTTCATTGGCAGAAAGCAGCCCCAGTGAATCCAGCCAAGAAGGATCCTCTGGTCCTATGCGACCTCTCTTGGTGAGTATTGATGTAGGGGTCATAGCCAGAGAGAAGAGAGAGTGGCTGTTTTTTCCCTGCACTTTGGTAATCTCTATCTGTCATATGGCTGCTGGCACAAATTAGAACAGCCCTAAGAAAAGTGTGAACTGCCCAATTCATCTCAATGGGTTATTAACTCTGAGAGCTAATTGTCACACTGTCTGCAGTGGGTCATAACTATGAGTGCCTACCTCAACGCAGACTGTCAAAAACAAGGCAGACACCGCAAACCGGTGGTGGGGGTCTATAATTAGATTTAATCAAGCTAGTAACAAATGTGAACTCCTGGATCAATGTAACAGTGTTACCCTGGAGTCACAGACAGCCCCCTTAGTCTCTCCAGTCTATCTTGCCCCCCAAGGACAAACTGGATTTAGTGATAAATGGTCACTTACACTAAAAATCACACCACATTCACGTTGCTTCCAGTCACCTATCCTAGATCAATTGGTACCCTAGATCTTACACCAAAGATACTGCCTGTAGCCAATCCTGTAATAAACTATCTAAAGGTTTATTAACTAGGAAAAAGAAATTAGTTATTTACAGATTAAAGCAAGCAAACATATACACACAAATGAGTTACCATCTAAATCCTGAGTGTCAGAGTGGTTGTGATCTGCTAATTCAAGTTGTCTTTCAGCATGGACCCCGGAGGCAGCCCTTGGGGTCAGTTTAGAGTCTCTGGCCCTTCAGAATTCAAACAACCAAAAAGATAGAAAATTTTCCTGTGGTTTTGTTTTACTTCCTTTATTCAGCTTCCAAACCTACAGGAGGAGTTCCTTGCACATAGCACTTCCCAGGTGCAGGGAGGGCCATTAACCAATTCTCAGTATTGTGATATTCCTTGATGGTTTTGATAGTCCTTCTGGATGGGTGAGGGGAGGAGTCTCATGCCTGGATTCATAAGTTCAGAGCACACACATTCAAAGTTAAAAAGCAAAACTTACATATTTTCTTATAGCATGGAATTCAGATATTGCAAGTGAGATTAATGCATGCAGCAACTTACATACTTTTCATGGAGTCTAAACACTAAATACATTCTTATAAGAGTAATAATTCTGAGTAAAACTAACATACAGGTCAACTGGCCTGGTCTCCAGCTACAAGTTTGTCAGTTCTTAGTTAATGTCTGCAGTCTTGGCAAGAGCAGGCCCCTGGTTTGCCAGTGTTACACTAATGATGACAAATTAAATGTCAACATTAATCATTTTAGTGGAAATATCAAGCTAACAGGCCTATTCCCCCAATCCTCTCTCACCTTTCCAGGTTTTAAATAGTTTAGCTGCAGCACACCTGTCAAAACCTCCAACTTTCTCCAGGACAATTTCTATAGTGCAATCATGTATTTTCAATGCAAAAATGAACAACTAGAAATACAGGGGCAGCATAATGTTAATTAAACTACCCAGTTTTGCAGACTGCCTGGGTTCCATCGGGAGCTCGTGAAAATCTAACCATGTCCACAAGATGTTTTGATTGATGACTGGGCAAATTCTGATGGCAAAATGTGTCATGGTAATTTTCCAGCTCTACTAAGATTGGCACATAGCGGGATTTACAAAAGCGCCTGAGCAGGTTAGGCACTTAACTCCCATTACAAGCCAATGTGAATTAAACACCTTGCTCATCTGGGGGGAGGGATAGCTCAGTGGTTTGCACATCAGCCTGCTAAACTCAGGGTTGTGTGAGTTCAATCCTTGAGGGGACCATTTATGGAGCTGGGGCAAAAATCTGTCTGGGGATTGGTCCTGCTTCGAGCAAGCAGGGGGTTGGACTAGATGACCTTCTGAGGTCCCTTCCAACTCTAATATTCTATGATCTGGGCACTTTTGCAAATTCTACAACACACCTACCTGCATCTTTAGGTACCTAAATACTTTCTAAATCTTGCCTTCTATCCCCTATGATTCTAGCCAATGATGAGCTGTTCTGATTTAAGGGATGTGCCACAGTATGTATTTTTTGTACCAATAGGGTTATCATATGTCTGTATTTTCCCAGGAGGAATTTTTAAATTTAAAAAATTTTAAATTTGGTTTAAAAATTCAGCCCGGACGGCGATTTAAGAACCAAAAAGCCTGACATCTCCAGGAAAATACAGATGTATGTTAACCCTACCTAAAGTTCTTTTTTAAAAAGATGGGCCTGAACTAGAAATGAGCTCCATTTCACATGTGTGGGTCCCCGCCACTCCCTGGGGGTGTGCTAGGGTGACCAGATGTCCCGATTTTATAGGGACAGTCTCGATTTTTGGGTCTTTTTCTTATATAGGCTCCTATTACCCCCCATCCCCGTCCCAATTTTTCACACTTGCTGTCTGGTCACCCTAGGGTGTGCACATGTGTGGGTCCCAGCTGCTCCCTGCCCCCCTCATTGAAGCAGGTGTGCAGGGTTACTGCCCTGGGAACTGCAGGCCACCAGTGGATGTGGGGCTGGCTGCAGACAGTGGCGTGGAGCAGGGCTAGCTGGAGGCGGTGGTGCGACATGGGCTGGCTACAGGCAGGGGCTGGCTGCGGGCAGGGGGGTGCAGCAGGGGCTGACTGCGGGCAGGGGGTGGCTGCAGGCAGGGAGTGGCTGCGGGGGCTGGCTGTGGGCAGGGGGTGGCTGCGGGCAGGGGGTGCAGCAGGGGCTGGCTGTGGGCAGCATGGTGGGTACTCACACGGGGACAGCAGCTCGAAGCAGCAGGACGCAGCCAGTTGTATTCCTCCCTTCCACAGCTGCATTTTGTCACGCTCTCTAATCCTGCATTGTATTCCACTCTGTTGCCTTGCCTTAGTAAGCAATGTATTTTTCCAGGGCTCTTGCCCTGATCTTTTTATCAAAACATTTCCCCTTCTTGGGAGGTTTTAGTTCAATGATTCCGACTTGATTGAAGTGATGAGCTTTTCGGTGACATCTCTTCCCCCTTCCCTCCCACTTTATGCCATTCAGTTGCCTTGTAGTGTTTCTGCTACAGTAAATACAATTTGACTCAGCCACTAAGCCTTTGGCCAGGAAACAGTAGGCTAGGAGTGTAAAAAACGTATGTTAAACAAACAAACAAACAAACAAACAAAAAGCAATAACTGAATCTTTACCTTTCTATGACCTCTGGTAATATTTAGGAGGATAAAAAGCCACTTCCCTTCTTTCATTTCCTGACTTTTATTGCAATCAGATATTGTTGCTTGTCTAAATGGGATATGGATGATGCTATCCTGACCAACACACTGTTCGAATGGAATCAAGAATAACTTAACCTTGGGTTTATTATTGTCACTAATCCACAGCCTTCTCTATTAGTGTGACTAGCTTGGGAAATTAGCAAGTAAACCTTCTCACCTCTTTGCTCTCGTTTCCTCCTGTTCCTACACTTCCTCAGAGCCTCCAACCTCACGGCTTCCTGTGTATCTTTCTCTGATTCCATCTCCATGCTTTCTTCCATGCAGCCCCTCCTATTTAGAATTCCCTTCCACCTGGGCACAAAAGGCAGCCCCTCACCTTCTCTTCTTAAAATCACTCATTAAAGCATGCCTCTTCCACCATACCTAGCAGCGTTAGGCCACTTAATTATAATTACTGCTTGCTAACAATAGTAAAGTGAAATTTATCAACTAAATGACTTATCCAGCTCTAATTATTTGGGTCTGAACTGTTTTGCCTGCAACTAACTAGATTACAAGCCTTTTAAGGGTACAGACTGTAATGTTCTGTGTCTTGTTTTAGTCACACAAGAAGGACGTGGTTTTAAAATCCTGCTGTATTTCCATTTGCTCAGGCTGACTGCTAATGCGGGGCTGCCTAGCACAAAGGCATTGTCTCCCTAGTAAGGGACAGTTCAAGAGGCTCAAACAATGAGACTGATGAAAATGAATTTAGCATTTACTCTATTCCTGGGACCCTGAGACCTATACGATGGTGTAGCACTGAGACCTCTATTGGTGTCCAGTTTAAAAAGAAAGAGAGAACAGCACAATTAGCATCATTTCCAAGCAATAGCTGACAAAGAAGGTCTACTTTGTCGGGCATGGAAACTCCCTAAAGCTCCAGCACTTCTTAGATAGATATTATTGGTAGTTTACTGACTGTATGCATTATGTACCTTTACCTTCTAAAGAGTTTTAGTGAATGGATGTTGGTGAACAATGCCAGACTGATAGCACTGAAGACAACAGCCTAGACTCTGAGCTGAGACAGAGGAGTGCTTGGTGCAGCTCAGGAAATGTCTTTAAGCCAGTTCTGTGTTCCCCATGACCATTCGGGCATCTGCCACCCTGGTGGCCATCGGCAGCCAGTGGAAGATAAAGCAGCCTTCAGGAGTCTAGCTCAGTGCCCAGTGGCCTGAGGAGCACCGAGGTGGATTGAACTCACCTTTGCAACCCTGCCCCTCCTGAAATGTGCAGTGTGCCCTATCTGGCAACAACAGAAGATCAGGGCGATTGTATTCAGTTCTGCTCCACCTTTATCTAAAGGTCGTCTTTGTTTTAAAAAAATTGTCAGTCCCTAGAGTGGCCATTTGAGACAGATTTCATTGACTCTGTTTGTCTGTAGCAGGTTCTGACGCCATGGGCACCACGGCAGTATCCAGGTGCCTAGAAATTCTGTTGGAGTGCTAACCTACTGCCCTCCCCTAGACTACATTTTACCCCAATCCCCGTTAGCTTCCCAGAGTAACTCACTCTAATCAAGACTCTGGCCTGGAGTCTCAATCACTGCTTCTGCTCTGTTGGTTTGCACAGGCCTGCGTTGCCAGGTCCCAGGCAATGAGCTCCTGGGTAATATTTTTCCCTTCAGAATCACCCTCTGCTCCCTTACACTGCCTCCCTCTGAAGTGCCCTGCTCCTGTTTTTAAAGCCCTGCCTCCAGCTTGTGCAAGCGCTGCAGGTGCGTCTGGGTGGGGCCAGAGCTGTTCCTTAACCCCTTGCTCTCCAGTGTGTGGTTTGTACACCCCATCACACATATGGGCTTAACTGTGTCATTCAGCCACAGCTCACAGTAAAGGGATGGCAAAGAGCTGTGCCCCCACCACCACCACCCCAGAGGGAACACTGGAAGGTGCTGCAGAGAAGTCCAGGAGCTTGTGTTAACTTTGAGCCCGGGATGTAGTTGGAAGGTTGATTTGTGGGATAAAACGCCAAGCTGCCACCCCTGGCCATGACTTGTGGGGCTCAGGAAATGAGAGCAGACATATTCTGCCAAACAGAATGCTTCTGTGGGCACACAGTCTACACACCTGCTCCTGCATTTTGTGGGTGACGTTCACTTCGCCTTGCGCAGCAGGGGTGCTAGAGGAGCAGATAAGGAGAAGTTCTTGTCCTGTGCTCAGGGAGTGCAGTTCTAACTGGCCTACAAGTAGACCACACAAGGGAGGGCGCGGTCACTCACATGCACAAGGCTTGATGGGGGCCTTTCCATTGGCTTCAGTGGATATTGGATCAGGTCCATGTCATACACCTGCATGAAAGCCAGGGGTCAGATCACAATCTGGTGTAAACTGTCATAGTGGCATTGACTTCAATGGAGCTATGACAATTGATACAGATGAGGCTCTGTCCTCGGGCATTGGCTGAACTGGGCCCTAAAGAACACAACACTACACATTAGGCCATGTCTACACCAGAGAGCAAACAGCAGCACCACTGTACCAATGCAGCTGTGCTGCTGTAAGATCTCCGTGTAGCCGCTCTATGCTGACAGGAGAGAACTCTCCCGTTGACATAATAAAACCACCTCCATGAGCGGCAGTAGTTATGTCGGCGGGAGAAGCTCTCCCGCCAAGATAGTGCTGTCCACACCGGTGCTTCTGTCGGTGTAACTTAGGTTGCTGGGGGGGGGGGGGACGGGACTTTCACACATCTGAGTGACATAAGTTATACCGACAAAAGTGCTAGTGTAGACATAGCCTTACAGCGCTGCAGCTGTGCCGCTGTAGTGCGGGAAGACACTACCTATGCCGACAGGAAATCTTCCCCCACAGACCTAGGTACTCCACCTCCTCGAGAGGTGATGGCCATATCAACAGGAGAAACTATTCCGTAGACATAGCACGGTCTACACTGGGGGTTAGGTTGATATAACTGTGTCGCTTAGGCAGACTCACCACTCTGTGCACTTTGGAAGTGTCACCACACAGGGTAAATTGATGAGGTAGTTTAAGTACTAAGTGATTCAGCTTGTCAGCTAGAAACAGTTAAAAGAGGCAGGAAGATGGCTGGAATAGAGTGGCCAACTCTGTCTGCCAACTATTCCAGGAGATTTTCCTCCCGCAACATGATGTAATGTCATTTTCTTAAAATACCCTATTAAAATCTCCCGGATTGCTTTCAATAGTCACTGGGAGATCGATGCCAGGGATTCCGGGAGACTCCAGGCCAATCCTGGAGGGTTGGCAACCCTAGGCTCGAAGGAAGGGCCAGAGAAGCCCAAGATCTCAGAGAGGTGAGATCTCTCCTCTGACCCTTGGGGATAAGCCTTATGCTGTAAGCAACAAACGTTTATAAAGCACATTGTAAATAAAGCACTTGGTGTTCACATGCCAGTGGTGTACGCAAGGACTGTTTACAGTAAGAACCCAGGGTGAGGGAACCCCGCCCTGTGACAATACCCTACACAACTCTCTACTCACCCAAGCCATGCCTTCCCGTCTACGTAGTGTCCAGCTGCCTCCCAGCTGCTGGAGCCTTTCCCCACTGCAGGAAAAGGCTCTGGAATGGGGGAGGCTTTGCCCTGCTGCCCGCCCATCCCCCCATGACAAAGCCTTTCCATGCCACAGTGAAAGGCTCCAGCCGCTGCTCAAGCCTTTCTCCTGCCTCCCCTCTGCCAGAGCCTTTCTTTGCCACATGTGGTTACACACAGCAGTGTGGACGCAGCCTGCTTTTCACTGTGGTATGTAGCTGCCTGCACCCTACCTGCCGCTGAAATTGAAGTGCAGCGTATCTATACCCATGGTCACCAAGTTTGCATCTGGATTGGAATCTGAACATCCCCAAAGTACATTGTGTACAGATCTGTGTCCTGGGCCCTTCTCTAACTGAAGCTTAAACAGATTACTGACGCACTTCGCCCTGAACATCCCATAAAACATGTCTGGGGTTCTATTTTTTTCTCCACTAGAGCTTGTGGTTCACCATTTCTGGAAAACCATCAAAGCTTTCATATGAAAGATTAGAGCCCTGCTGTAAACATATAATTCCCCCAGGACTGTAGCCACTGCTGGAAGAAAAGCATTAGCTTTTAGAACAAGAAGCTGTGGAAACAGTCCAACCCTGCAGCATCCCAAATGGATTCACAACCGCCGCTCTGCTTTGGCAGGTTTTCATAGTAACATGTCATTTTGAGCTTGTTCATGCCATTCAGGAAGCTCTTCCTTCCCTGCCCTGCAAATGGCATGAGGAACAGGCTCTACTGGCTTCCCTACAAAGTTAAACTGCAAGGAAGCCTGGACGGCACAGACCCGTCTCCCAAAAAAGCCAATGAGACGCTACTTTATATATTTCAAAGCGATTTCCTGCCATTGACATATTTGTGTGGCTATGTCCTATGAAGCAGGAAGCACATGAGGAAAACATCATCAGCTGGAAAACATTCCATGGCTTTCAGAGGAGCCCAGAAGAGGGTGCTGACCTTGGGCCAGGTATATAATTAGAAGTTGGCTTGGTGACTTAAAAACGCCTAACTCTCCGCTCTGACCGTGACTGGGAGAGATCAGAAAATGACAGAAGCATCTTCCTGCTTTAACTTTATCCAGAAAATACAACAGTAGTCTGCACTCCTCTGGTATGTTCAAACCTGCAGACCAATGGGATGGACAACTAGGATACTGCTGTTCTGCACCAGACCTTTCTGCTCTGTGGTACTGTTAGCCACAACCTTCACTATGGACCCATATTAAACACTCTCTTGCACAAAAGCTTTACTACCTCATTTCTAATTGTGATCTCTGTGCTAAGCTGTCCTGCAGTGGCTCAAGAGCATCAGTACCAACCTCAGGGCAGACTGTTAAGAAGCAGGGCATAAACCCCAAATTGGCTATGAGTTTTATACTTAAGATTCCACCCACTGAGTATCAAGTGTAAACTCCTCAGGCACTATAACAGCCTTAATGTGGAGTCACAGACAGTCGCTGTGACATTCTATACCTTGGGGGAGCGTACTGTAACCCCCGTATTCCTCATTTTCATATAATCGTGATCTTACGTATAAAGTATGCTTTGTAAGGTATCAGGAGAAAGGTTATGATTTGCTGAAAGGCATTTCTCTATCCATATATGTGTATCATTAATGCATATGAAGTTATGAGAATTGTGTTGTATGGTGGTCACTAAAACATGCTGTAAATTGGGGAATCAGCCAGATATTAGATCCCCAGAGGCAACAGTAAGAGAAGTAACCAACGCCTGGGCAGGGTGTCAAACAACCCATCAACAGCCATTGTCCAGCAAGGGAGCTACAATGCAATGACTCTCCTGCATAAGGCCACACCAGGGGAATTGTTCAACCTTGCTTGGAGAGACTCAGCAATGCCTCCCAGACATGCCTGGACTTGTGCTCCCCAAGCACATGGACTGAGGGTATAAAATATGGGCCCTTCTCCTGCCCCCGCCTATGCTACAAGCAATCAAGACACTGAGAAGAAGACAAGACTCCAACAGAGAAGATTGGCCCAGGTTTAAGGAAACCTGTATATTAAGGACTGCAATATCCAGTGGGGTGAGAAAACTGCTTAATCTAGATGTTGCCCAGTCTAATAGGGTTGAGAGTTTAGACTGCATGCTTTTATTTTATTTTATTTTGGTAACCACTCCGACTTTTTGCCTACCACTTAATATCACTTAAAATCTATCTTTGTAGTTAATAAATCTGTTTGTTTATTCTACCTGAATCAGTGTGTTTGGTTTGAAGCGTGTCAGAGACTCCCCTGGGGATAACAGGCTTGGTACATATCAATTTCTTTGTTAAACTGACGAACTCATATAAGCTTGCAGCGGGCATAACTGAACACTGCAAGACGGAGGTTCCTAGGGTTGTGTCTGGGACCGGAGATATTGGCTAGTGTCATTCGATTGCACAATCCAAGGAGCAGCTTACATGCCAGAGGCTGTGCGTGAATAGCCCTGGAGTGGGGGTTCTCACAGCAGAGCAGGGTAAGGCTGGCTCCCAGAGTCGAGGACTGCAGTGACCTAGTAGATCACCAGTCCGGATAACACTAGAGGAAGGTTACAGTCCCCTTGGGTATTTCTATCTATTTTGCCACCCAGGTAAGCTTACCTTTGTGATAGATGGTCCCTTACACCAAAGATCACAGCAACATTCAGGTTACTCCCAGTCCCAAAGGGCCAGTCATTTGCACCTTAGATCTCACATCAAAGACAATGCTTGTAGCCAGTCCTATAATGAACTATCTATAGATTTATTAACTAGGAAAAGGAAATAAGAGAGCTATTTACAAGGTTAAAGCAGATAAACATACACACAAATGAGTTCCAATCTTAAATTTCAAAATGTAACAGAAGTTTCTATGATAAGCAAGCTCTATATGTCTTTTAGGGCCAGGGCCGGCTCTGGCTTTTTTGCCGCCCCAAGCAAAAAAGCCTCCGGCCAGCCCTCCCCCCCCCCCC
>NW_020664447.1:75583006-75604093 GCF_002925995.2 Terrapene triunguis
GCCCCGGCTGGGGCTCGGCTCTCCCCCCGGCGGCCGGGGGGAGGGCGGCCAGAGCGCCGGGGGGAGGGCGGCGAGCCCGGCTGTGGCCCCGCTCTCCCCGGCGGCCGGAGCGCCGCGCCGCCCCCCTCCAGGTGCCGCCCCAAGCACCAGCTTGGGTGCCTGGTGCCTGGAGCCAGCCCTGTTTAGGGCTAACCCAGGCCAAGCACTAAGCATCTTTTGTGTATGCTTAGTAATCCTTGCCCTGTAGAGTCCAAGCAGCAAAAAAGATACTGTTCCTCCTTGTTAGGTTTTTTTATTCCTTCCCCCCTTCTGCATCAAGCTTCAAATACACCGTTGGGAGCAATTCACTTGTACATCTCCTCTTCATGTGGTGTGGAAGGAAGCAATCAACAAAATCTTTTGTTCTCTGACATGCACAATGCTTCATCTGGTGTTGATGGGCCTCCTTTGTTAGGCAGAGGATAACATCTCCAGTTGGAAACTAGTATTGTTAATGCTTCTCTCCTGTCTGGTGATTTACAGTTACAGAGCAAACACTTAACAATTACATTATAACATGGGATACAGATATTACAAGTGAGATTAATGCATGCAGCAACTTACAAGCACTTCATGAAGTCTAAACACACAGGTGAACCAGACTGGCTCCAGCTCTGTATTTGTCAGTGTTCAGTTGAGGCCTAGGGGCCCTGGCAAGAGCTGGCACCTGGTCTGCCAGTGCCCCACTCTCATTTACATAGGAAATGCTCAATGGTGCTTACAGCAAATCCTATTTATGCTCAAAATATTACTCCCTCTCTGTCAATAAAGGACAAGGTGTATCACCCTTCTCCAACACACTGGAAATGGAAAGGAGACAGAGAGAGCCCCGTATTCAGTATATATCTGTGATGAGAGGTTCTCGGGGCCCCATTTTCCTCCCAAGGAATGCCCACAATCACATCCGGTGTGGGGAGAAGCAGTCCCTTGTAGAAGGATAGGAGTCAGGCTTTTTTGGTGTATGGTCACTAGTGGAGGAGATATGAATCGGAATGTGCAGATACTCACTCGTTATATCACAAGCGCTTTCAGGCTTGCATTCCTTTCATTCTTAGGAGTAGATGACATGACTGCCCCCTCGCCATTGGCATTTGGGGGCACTGATGTCTGATACCATTGGCTTAGCTCTCTAATGCCTCTAGGAATATTCTCCATGACACATATTATATAGTAGTAGCACTCTAATAGCTCTATGAGTGCGCAACAAATGGACTGTGAATCCTGCTGTTGTGTGACCACAATTAATAACCTGTGAAGCCTGGGTCTGTGATGCCAAAATTAAAAATATTAATAGAACTTAAGGGGCCAGTAGATGGGTAGGTAGAAGAATTGCACAAGCAGGATATAATTTCACCTGGCAAGTTCAGGGAATGGACGGCACCAGTTGTGCACGTTCCAGAAACTGATGGGCATTTCAGAATTTGTGAGGATTATAAAATCCCGGTAAACTCCTGGTTGGAGGTGAATCGATATCTGATTCCAAAAGCAGAAGAATTCTGTGCTAGCTTGGCAAGAGGGGTGACATTTATAAAGCTTCATTAGTCTCAATCATATCAGCAGGTTGTGTAAGAGGATATTTTTCATTGAAGGACATAGCTATTACACTAGTATTCAGAGAATCGTACATTAGGTGCTGCAGGGGTTAAATGGGGTCATCTGTCATTTGGAAGCCACATTGATCATTGGGAAAGATACTGAAGAAAGTGTAAGAATCCTCAGAGTTTCAGAGAAGACTGTAAAAATATAATTTTACAGGTAGAAAAAGAAAAAAGTGCTTTATTCCTGCATGGAAGTTATTCGGGGCATAGCAGAGATGCAGAAACACCCCCTGAAAAATAACCAGTTCTGGAGAATGTGGCTATACCCCGAAATATTTTAGAGTTTGGATCTTTTATAGCAGTGCTGAATGGTTATGAAAGATTCATTCCAAATTCATCAACTTCAATCAGCCAACAGTTTGCAAAGTTAAGAAGAAAACGTGAAATGAGTGTAGCTCAAGAGATAAAACTGAAAAAGAAGCAAAAGCAAAACTGAAAAGCTTCTGTGTACTGGGGCATTATATTTCAGAGCTTCCTATACTCTTAGCATGCACTGTCTCTCCCACGGGCTTAGGAAATATCATTCCACAAATATATAAAGGGGGAAAGATAAACATAACATTTGCTTCCAGAACATATAAAAAGCTGAGGAATTACTTTCATTAAAAAAGAAGGGCTTGGCACTATTATGGGGATAATTACATTTCATGAGTGCTTGTCAGGAAAATATCCCCCTCAAGTCTTTAGTAAACATACTGATCCTTGGATCTGGCCAAGCTGTGCTCAGTGCAAGGCTGGAAGCAAGACTAATAATGGCTTTATGACATCACAGCAGTCTACCAGTTCTTGGGGCAATCAGTGGTCAGTTCAACCCCCAGGGTAATTTAGAACATCCTAATTATTCTGGCATGTCACTGCCTGGAAGGCGATGGGTTACACCAGCCTGGAATCACTGTAGCATGACACACTCTTGGCCACATCTCTTTGTGCCCTCTACACCAAGGAGGCCAGAATCTAGCCTACTAGGTCCAAAGGCACCAAGTACATCGCACTTCTAACAGCAGCCGGGACAGAGAGAAGGGCTCTGTTTCTGACTGTGTATCAGCATAACATCAAGGACAGAGGGCGCAATTAAAAAAAAAAGTTTACCTTTTTCTGAAAGTAAGTTAATACCAGTTCCAGCAGCGTTCCTGTTACAGGGGTATGGAATGCACCTGTTCAAACCAATAATATCTCACTGACTGAGATAAGATTTTTTTAAATGTGCCTACGTCAGTAAAACATGCTAATGCTGAAAAGCTCTCACAATAGCTACTGAGAGTGGAGCCACATCCAGAAGTGAAATCACTGTGCACAGATTCTCTTGCCTAGATGATTTTCCTATTACATCCAGAGAACTCTATAATTATGGATACTAAACAAGAAATGTTTTAATTAAAAGTAATTCAACACATCCTTTTCTAAATGGGCAAATCAGAAAGGAGATAGAGACTTTATCCCTACTTCGTTAGAAAAATGTAGTTATCAGTACAGGATGATTGTTTACAGTGGAATAATACCAAACAGTTTACAAGCGAGAATACTGGTTGAATTACATCACAAAGATGACTGATAAAGAAAATTCACCCAGAAGTTCATTTTGGTGGCTAGACTAAGATGAGGACATAGAAAGGTCAGTGTCTTATTGTAGAGAAAATAAAAATAAATAAATAGAGGTATCCTATCTCCTAGAACTGGAAGGGACCTTGAAAGGTCATTGAGTCTAGCCCCCTGCCTTCACTAGCAGGACCAAGTACTTATTTCACCCTAGATTCCTAAGTGGCCTCCTCAAGGATTAAACTCATAACCCTGGGTTTAACAGGCCAATGCTCAAACCACTGAGCTGTCCTTCCCCCTGATACTGAAACTGCTTCCGGTCATTCGCTGACATGGGCCACTCTGCCCTGACCAAAGTACTGAATTTGCAGAGAAGAATAAATGAATGTACTTAGTTGTGGTGCTTATGGCAGGTGGCCAGAAGTAGAGCACCATACATAATGAAACGTCAAAGTATATGGGAATCTGTACACTGCATGTGGGTTTCCTGGATCATGTCAGATAACAGCCCTCAACTGGTTTCTGAGACATTTCAAACATTCCTCAGGATTAATGGAGTACAGCACACTAGATCTGCCGCTTTTCATTCAGCAACAAACGGGCTAGAAGAACCTCTTGCACAGATACTTAAAAGGGCATTAAATAATGAAGTTTGCAACATTTGTATTGCACATTTTCTGTTACCATACAGATCTCCCCCACCCTCTACCACAGAGAAACCCCCAGAAGAGTTTGTTCTAAAATGTCCCTAACAAACTAGATTCTATTGAGCAAAGATTTAACAAAAGGACTGAATGAAAAACACAGAGTAAAGAGTCCAGCTATGAGTTCTGGGATTATATGCTTAGACCAGAGAGTATTGGCACAGGGAAAGGAGGGCTGGAACTGCGGGAAATAGCGGTGTCATGAAGGAATGAGGACTAATGACTTACCTGGTAGAGGTTAAGACAATACAGAAATATACTGAGCAAGCTATTACAAGGGTTTCAGAAAGGGAAAGGTACTGAAACAAGCTGCTAACAGTAGACCGGAAAGGAAATGATTGTCCTTCTTATTTGCCTTAAGAAGTTTTAAATGATAATGTTACTCTAGAGAGTGAGTTGAAGGAAGTAGATAGCGAACTGGAAAAAAGAGCAGGTGCTAAATGCCCTTTCCGGCAGGTACTTTTGATCACAATGTAAAGACAGACCTCTCATAAGACTAAGCTAGTAACAAAAATGTTTGCTTGATTTTTTTTTTTAATTATGGAGGAAGAATTTGGTGTGTGTAATTGAAAGGCGATGCCATTCTGTTTTCTGCATGCTGTAGCTTTAAATGAAGAGGTGCCCTCTTGCCTTTCTGCAATGGTGGATGCCATTTTTTGTTTTTTTGTTTCAGTTCAGATGCACAATATTACAAGGTGATAATGTCTCTTTCATGGAGACATTATATTCGTTCTTTCTTGGTTTGATGTTTTCTCTAATCTAGACAGAAAAACCCAGGCTCTGTTCTCTGGGTGTAATCCACCCCAGCGCAGCGGGTTAGCACAAGGCTGTATGGAACACTTAAATCCCACTTAAGTGATGCACAGAGCTCATACAAGTTATCTACAAAGAATTTCAGGTTTCATGAAAGGGAAAAACATAACAGCAAACATATTTCAACAAGAGGAAGTCACCAGCAGTTCTCCTGAGGGAGAGTAAATCTCTCTGAGTCTTATGAAGTCTGTGAAAACACAAATAATACATTTATCCCTCTGAGAGAAAGTGTTTGCAGTGGCACGGGGGGTATTGAGTCTGTTCTGATTTCAAGAATTTCACAGAGGTCCCAACCCTGCAAGGCAATCAGTACAGCTGGGTGGGAAATGATTTGCCTTTCCTAGGAACATTTTTGAGATTTCGAGAAAAGTTTCTGTCTCAAATCAGTATGAAAAGTCAAAATCTCAAAAATTTTGCAAACTGAAAAAAAAAACGATTGGTTTGGGTCAATCAAAATGTTTCATTTTCAGCTTTGATTTTTTAAAATATAATTAGCTTAAATTTCAAAACCAAAAGTCATTTTGAAGCAGAAAACTGGAATTTTCAAAAAAAAAATAGTAGAAAAATGTGTCGAACCTGATCCTTTCCCGCAAAAAGTTTCAAGTTTGATGAATCAGCATTTTCCAGTGGAAAAAAAACCATTTTGCCAGAAAAATTCCTGACCAGCTCTAGAGCTGGGCACCTTCAATTCCCAGTGAAGCCAACAGGATTAGAAAGCACTCTGCACCACACAGGATCAAGCCTAAAGTCATAGAGGCAGGAAGGGAGAGGGATTTTCCTGGCACTTCCATATCAGGCTGAGATTTTAGCTTGATTTGTATTATTCACAAGTTTTAGTCAAATACCAGTGATCTCATATTGAAAACAGCTGCCAAACTTTGATCTTGGAGGAGATTACAGGAGAGAGAAAAAAAATCCAGGAGTCTGATGTCATGAACAGTGGGATGAGCTTATTCTGTCTAGAGCTGAGCAGAAAACCAGAAGTTGGAATCGTTCATAGAACAGCCAGAAATCCTGTCCACAGAAATCTCTCTCTTTACCAACGTTTACCTCCTTTGAGGTGTATTTGGCGTGAAGGTACGTGTTTCTGCTTCTCTTTAAGTGAATATGAAAAGCCCTCAATTATTCAAATTCACCACAATCTTTCTTTTCTTCCTCAGACAAATTCCTTGATATTTTTTTCTCTGTTTCTGTTTCAGTTACAAAAGAGATTATGCTACAAGGGAGGATTATTATTAATTATGATTATTGCTTCAAATTTTGTTTTAATGTTAGACTCTATCTTTCAAAAGTAGTCTTGATGATTAATGGGATTTGCAGCCCAAAATGATACCCCTTGACAGCAGCTAAGGTGTCACTGACCCAGTGGAATTTCAGTTGCCAAGTGACTACACTGCATGTCAGAGGGCAGATCATTGTAACAGTAGGTCACTTACTGTGTCTCCCAAAAGGGCAAAACAATTCAGACCACAAACTTCCTAGTTTGTCTTCAGTGAGAGATTCCCTAACAAACTGTAGAGAAAACATACTGAGTGAACTCTCTCTTTTGTGTCTCTTACGGGTGTCTTGTCTTCTGTGCTGGTTATTTGGATTGTTAGCTTTGTGGGCAGGGACTGTCTTTTTAAGTGTATTTTGCATTGCTGAGCTTTATTATCTGTGCTTAATAAATAACAGAAGGCAAATATGAAAATCTAAAGTGTGTGCAATGTACAGCAAAGCTGACAGAGTTCAAATTTACTTTTAAATATTATCAAGCTTCTTGTTAAAAATTACATCTTGCTTTATATTATAGTAAAGGAAAAGCTTTAAAGTGTCAAAAAACGTGAGTTGTAAGCTGATGATAATAAAAGAAGCTTAGAGTTGGAGTTATTTCTAGGAAGATATGGCAGAAAGAGCAGGTAACAATGTCACAATATATGCTAGAAATTTTAAGTCACTCCTGGTGCAGCACGCAGTGACTTTTAGAGATGTCTCGGCATTATAACAATAGTTATACAACAGCAGAACACCAGGACAGGGGAATTCAAATAGTTTGTCACTAAGATCCCCAACTTTGAATTACTTTTTACTACATTGTTGGATATGTATTATTTTAAACAATGATATATTTTAAGGCTAAAATGCATGTGTTAGAAAAATTTCTGTTTACACTCCATAATCCCCAAAAGTCTCATATTCCAACATGCCATTTTAAAAGTCTTGGGATAGCAAGTCATATCAAAAATATGATTTTTGTTGTTATTGTTGTCTGCTCTCTGTGGAAATTTGCAGATGAAAGAGAGAAAGATGTTTAAATGGGAGTTTCTTCATAACTGAGAATTGTCCCACGTTTACTTGTCTTCAGTATTGTCAAGTTTTGAACTATACAGACTTGAAGGAAAGAGAAAGATCCAGGAATAGATGTGGCCAAATTCCTGGCCAAGACTTTGGAAGAAGAAGAGGCAGGCCCCAGAAAAATTTCCAAGGGTTTTACAATGAGCCCAATGCATGCTAAAACAGGATTTGAGTTTAGTCAGCGCTACCTGAATACTCCACAATCCAGACATGACCAATGAGGGTCCTTGATTGGAGGAGCTCACCAGTAATGTGGGCCATAACTTTAGGAAACTTTCAGCACTATATATCTGAAGTCCTTCCTCAGGCAAAAAACAACAGGAGTTTTGTAAGGTTTCAACATAGTGCCTGAGAAGAGTTTGTGTCAGTTTTCACTGATCTAGTCTTAAAATAAAACATTATGAGATAGATTGTAAGGGGGAAATATTCAAAGGCACAAACGACAGTTAGAGGGATTGAAAATAAAGGAGAGATTTTCAAAAGCATCTAAGTGACTTGGGGGCACAAATCCTAAATCAATGGGTCTTGTGTTCCTATGCTGAGTTGGTCAGAAAACAAAGGTTTGTTTTTTAAATTCATTTTGGAACACATTTTCAGTGGCAAAATTTTGAATTTTGTCAAAAATACAAATACTTTACAAATTTTCAATTCTCAGCAACCAAAAGTCAAAAAAGAAAAAAAAATTAGTCCAAAAAGCTGCTGAAAACTAAAAAAAAAAAAAAGGGGGGGGGAGGTTATTTCCCCCAAAATAAAATAAGAAGAATAAATTGACAATTCAAGGAAAACAAAAAAAATCGGTTTTCAATAAAAAAGAAGTTTGACCAGCCCTATACTTCAGTCAGTGCTTTTGAAAATCCCACCTTGACTGCCCTGTGTGTCTTTGAAAATCTCTCCCTAGACAGATACACAGAAGAAGTTTTCAAAAGGGCTGATCTGCCTCCCTATTGCATTTGCAATATTTGTTCCCGAAGTTGAATTGCAGGCACAAAGAGGAACCTGGCTTGTCCATTGTCACACAACAAATTAGTGGAAGAACCAGATTTAGATCTCAGCACTTCATGGCTCCCAGAATTCAGCGTCACACATCTGCATATATATATCCCACCCATGTGTATGTACATCCCATCCACATTCTAGGGGCAAAGACAAACAAAAGGAGTTTAAGGGAGCATTATTCAGCTGGGTGTGCAGCCCCATGGTTTCTAGATGTTACAGCACATACACTGGCAAGCAGTGAAATGTCATCACAGCACCATAGTATCCTTATTATTTATGTCTATTGCAGTAGCTCCTAGAAGTCCTAGTCATGGACTCAGATCCTATTGCATTAGGTGCTGTACAAACACAGACCAATGGCAAAGAGCTTACAATTTAAGGGTATGTCTACACTAGGCAGACACCATAGCTACATCACCACAAGGGTTTTTCCCTCATGATGGTCGATTGGGGACACAGCTGTGTCTACATTGGGGGCTAGGTCGGCATAGCTATGTCAGTCAGGAGTCGGAGTGTGGTTTTTTTTACACACCGCACTGACGTGGCTAAATCAACCTGACTTTTAAATGTAGACCAGGCCTTAATAGAAGCATATGATGAGAGACAACAGGTAAATCCAGACAGACAGGGAGTGCAAAGTTACCTGCTAAGCGGGGGACATTTTAGATATCAGGCTGATAAGGGAATGGGCAAATTATAAAATGTTGAGGTAGAAGATTTAGCTGCAAAGTTGCCAGATCCCAAACCTGAGTGGAATGTTTTGGGCTCAGACTGAGTCCTCTCTCCTTGAGTCCCTGCATCACATACCCTTACTGTTGTGCTAACACAGGTTTTGAGGGTTTAAGACATATATATGCTGAGAATGATTTTCCTTACGTACCAAGTAATTTTCCCATAGTGACGAGTTTGGCTTGCTTTCGGCGCTATGTAAATTTTATTTCTTCTCAATATTCTGACTCCTCAACTGTGTTCTATGGGGTTGTTTTTCTTTAAAATACCTTTGATCTGATTGTTCAGGTGTATGGACCCTCCGATGCTGCCTACTCTGCACAATGTTCAGCTTTCACGCCTATGCAAACCAATTAATCTCAATAGTGTCACATGGCTGCAATTGAGGACAGAATGTGGTCCCTGGTTAATTTCAGTTAGTGGGGCTGTCAACATGCAGTTATGGGTTTCTTCTGAGAGGTACATCCGAGGTCACAGCTAGCCTCAGGAGGAGAGAAAGTGTCACGGCTAGCAGCCCAGCTCCCTTTGACTTTAATGGGACTTGCACCTGGGTAACAGAGGGAGCAGCGGGCCATAGATGTGTTTCTAGGGCACTTTTTCTGCACTGGCAGAGTGAAGAGTGCTATAAGGAGGAAGAGCGATGTTCCCATCTCTCTGCATCTTTGTGACCTTCCTGCTTACCTCGGTCTGTCCCTCTGGAGGGAATTCCATCTCTTTTGCCTTTATTCAATGTGATTTCCCATCAGCAAACACTTTCTTGGTCTTTCTCGAGGAGAGCATATCATGCTGGAAGTGGGAAATTACACTGTATAAAGGCAAAGGGAAGAGACTCCCCTCCAGGGAATGATCTGAGCCTGGAAAACAGGCATGCTGAGAAGTGATAATACTCCACCTCATCCCAGTTCACTCTCCTCCACTAATGGTAATGGCTAATGATAAACTGTCTCATGATAATGGCTAAGCTGATGACCTGTTAGTTCATCACTAGCTGTCAGCCCTTACTAGGGTGACCAGATGTCCTATTTTATAGGGACAGTCCTGATTTTGGGGTCTTTTTCTTATATAGGCTCCTATTACTCCCAACCCCCTGTCCCGATTTTTCACACTTGCTGTCTGGTCACCCTAGCCCTTATCCTATGAAAAAAAAACAACTGTGAAGCCTTAAAATGTCCACTTAGGGCCTGATCCAAATACCATTGAAGTGGAAAGATAGAAAGACTCCCACTGACTTCAGTGGGCTTTGGATCAACTGATACAATTACCACCAGGGGCCAGATCATCATCTGGTGTAAATGGGCATAATTCCATCAATTTCAGTTGAGCTGTGACATTTATAAGCTGGAGATTTGGTCCCAGGGATCTATTTACTAGAAATGGATGGGTAATAAAAAGCCTCTGTTTGCTGCCAGTTTATATTATAACTCCATTCTCCTGCCATCTGGGGAGAGCATTCCCAGAAACAAGGGCTCAGCTAAGCCAACAAAACTTGTACAGAAGATGTTTCAGCACCAGCGATATCGTGACAAAGGCTTTTCTTACTGTATTCCTTGTCTGGCCAGGAAGGATCAGAAATCAATGTAGCTGGCCCATCACTAATTGCCATCACAGCTAAACAGTTCTGTGAGATGGGAAACACAGTATAAAGAGACATGCTTTAATCTGACTATCAGTTCTTGGAGTAGATGCAGGAATTACTAGGTACGGTTATATGGCTTCTGTTATGCAAGAAGATCCGACTAGATGATCTAATGGTACCTTAATGGCCTAAAAATCTGTGAATCCCTGAGCTGTAGGGGTAGATTCATAGGTTCAAAGGCCAGAAGGGACAATTGTGATCATCTAATTTGATCTCCTGTATAACACAGGCCATAGAACTTCCCCAAAATAATTCCTAGAGCAGATCTTCTAGAAAAACATCCCATCTTGATTTAAAAATGGTCAGTGATGCAGCATCCACCACCACTCTTGGTAAATTGTTCCAATGGTTAATTATTCTCGCCATTAAAAATATATATGCCATATTTCCAAACTCTTTCTTGCTTTCAGTGCAGAAGGTTCTACATTTAAACCCTGCAGATGGACAATGCAGGGTCTTTAGAGACCTCCCTCCAGGAGACTTCTTTATCCTTCCTATCTGTGAGATGGTCCATTGCACAGGCTGCTCTCCTCCTTGTTACTGCCCTGAAGGGTCTTATTCTTGCTACGTCCCATTCTGTCCTAGTAAGGACAGCATTGGAAAACACACCAAACTCCTTTTTCTGGGGGAACAAGACAGCAAATAACACAGGCCTGGGGAAGGACGGTGAAGTGGCAAGTGGACAAGCTGAGGTAAATGGCCTCCTTGTAGATATATGCCGCACAAGCAGAGAATTATGTGGCATCTTGATAGGAAGGTAAATTATACTGCCATTTGCAGCTGCATCAGCATGGAGCCCTGCCCTGTAGCCATCTCTTGAGTTAACGCAATGTGGTGGGGTGCTCGGGCAGCTGTACTGTTTATTTCCTGGCCCCCAAGAAACCATCCTCCTTGATAAAAAGTAATCAGGAATTATTTTCATCAGACAATTCTGATGTCTCCTTTTATTAGGATCAAAACTGATTTGCTAATTTATTTCCTTTCCCATGTTTGGACATGGATCTTTTATTTTCTTTCTTCTAAACAATACTAAAATGTCCAGATGGCAAATAGTGATGTTGGCTGATAAACAAGCATCCAACTGGTCTGGGATTGTCTGCAGAGATCTGTGATAAGTACCATAAAGGAAAGGGGTTTCTTAGGCTTCTAAGTGTGGAAGAAGCCAAGCTAGGATTTCACAAAAGCTAAGGCAATGTTTTAAAGCTGAAAAACTTTCCAAATGGGGCTTTTTTTTTTTTTAAATTGTGAGTTGCCAGTTCATTTTCAGAGTGGCAAGGCCTGGTTTTACACCATCATGGTTTAATGCCAAGTCAGAGTGAGTCAGGCACCAAAGCTGCTCCTGCATGTCTAGGATGCTGTACGCTGATATATATATATATGGTAACAAAAGGAGCTTGTAGAGGCATGTTGGACAAAGCTTCCATTTACATCATTCATCTGAAGAAAAGAGTGAGAATTTCCCACACGTTATTGTGCCAGTTTTCCTGTAAAATCGAATACCTCACAACCAAGAAATCCCAGCCTTTTGGCTCAACAATGGACCTGCTTCCCAGAGCTAGAGGGAGGGGCAGTGTATGAAGTTTGGCTAAAAATACTTGGCTAGATGTTTCATTCAGTGATTTAGAAATATTCACTTTTTAGTGAAATGCAGTGAGACTCCCCACCCAATAAGCCATTTTCTCCCACAAGAGCCGCACTCTTGCATCTGAAGAAGTGAGGTTCTTACCCACGAAAGCTTATGCTCCCAATACTTCTGTTAGTCTTAAAGGTGCCACAGGACCCTCTGTAGCTTTTTACAGATTCAGACTAACACGGCTACCCCTCTGATACTCTATACAGTGTCATTCAACCTACAGTTCCACTATGCTCATTGCAATGCTGTTAAATATGAGGGGGTTTCATTCTGCTGCACATAACAAGAAGCTTATCTGCTGCCAAGTTCACTGTATATATAGATTCCATTGTACATGAATTAAATTGAAGTTTAAAAAAATTGTTAGGATGGAATGAATGAGTTCTCATCATGTACAGGGGGAAATAAATTAAAATAGGCTTGATTTTAAATACCAGATCTAGACACTGCTAAACTTTCAGGGTATTTGAACTCTAAACCTAGCTAAGGACCAAAGTTGTGTTTTATACTGGGCCAAACCAAAACCCCAGATCCAAACTTTGGGATGTTCATAATTCAGATCTGGATCCTGGTCCATACTTTGTCGTAAACCCATCTCTGAACATTAAAAATCTCTCTCTCCCTTCCCAAGCCCAGCATTCCCCCCTCTACTTGCTTGTTTCTCAGCCTGGTTTCCCCTGTCCTGTGTTCCAGAGCTCATATTCTCTCTTTTTCTAGAATGGAGAATATGGGAAATTTCTTGATTATGAAAATTGTGTCTCATTCAGTTAGCACTACAAAAGTGAATGTGTAATCTGCTTGGTCTCAGGAAGCAGACTTCTTTCCAGAGATTTCTCACTGAGTGTGTATCCTTTTGGCATGTCTGGGTTGGTGTGAATGAACAATCAAGAACTGTCAACATATGACTACAACTACCTTACAGATACCATGGAGACCCATGACTGGACCATTAACTTTTAATGCCTGCTGGGCAAGAGAACTTTTTGGAATATGGTGGGTGGTTACCTGTCTAAACACAGCTCCTGCCCTGCCTAAACTCAAGGAGGAGGGAAGGGGGGGAGGGTACAAGTGAAAAAAAGCATGAATGCAACTACAGAGAAAGAACTGACCTGTTAAAAGACTTGCTCAGAGAACAGAAGAAGGTAATCCCATCCAATAACTGTTGGGCAGGGCCAGGGAGGCTGGCTGCAGACAGGAATCTGTCTTCCAGGCAGTGCAAAGGGGGACCTTCCTAATCATGCAAGAGGATGCTGACAGATTAGGGAAGAGTTGTGCATTTAGGCTTTTCTTTACCATTTTAACCCAGTGTTCCTGAATACTGTTGTCCTGTGGACTGATAAAGAAAATCTTGTTTTGAAGAGGCTGTCCTGTGTCACTGCAAACAGCTCTCAGTTGCAGAGCTCTGAAGAGGGGAAGTCTTGAACTGGAGTCCAAACTCATCTGGACCTACTGAAGGAGCCATACTGAGAAACAGAGGTGCTGAAGCCAGAGACCCAGTCTCAGAGTAGTGGAGTCACAGGAGTGGAGTCTTCAGCAGAGTGAGGCCCAGGGTCTGTCTCTAAGAATGGTACACTCCCAGAAAGGCTTTATAAAGATGAGAGGCATGGGATGCCCTGTAATATCAAGACAGCAGGGACAGAAGGGACCTCAAGAGGTCATCTAGTCCACTCCCCTGCACTCATGGCAGGACTAAGTATTATCTGGACCATACCTGACAGGTGTTTGTCTAACCTGCTCTTAAAACTCTCTAATGATGGTGTAGCAGGGTGGACACCCGCTCCTGCCTAGAAGGGCTTGAAAGCAGCCCTGGAAAGGGCTGCAGCTCTAAAAGCTGGGCTGATTGGGGAAGCAGCTGCAGCTGGGCCACACCCCAATCAGGCCACAGCTGGCTTGTATAAGAGGCTGGGCGCCAGGAACTCAACAGTCTCTCTCTAGATTTAGAGAGAGAAGGGCCTGGCTGCAAGAAGCTAGAGACATGGTACCTGAGTGGAGCAGGGCTGGGGAAAGGCAGAGGAGCTGGGGAGCTCTAGCCTGGAAAGCCCCAGGCTGTGGCCTAGCATTGGGCTAAAAGGTACTGGGAGTTGCAAAGGGCAGCCCAGGGGTAGGCTAAGGCAGCAGGTCCAAACCCAACCTTGCCAGTGATGAATAGGCTGATACTGCAGTCTGCCCCAGGGCGTGGGGCTAGACAATGACTGGCAGTATCCTTATACTGAGGTGAGGTGGGAATAGTGGGTGGGGGTTCCCTGGGGAGGGGAGACCCTAAGACTGAGGGGTTACTGCCAGGGGGCAGCACCCCAAAAGGGCACCAGGGTCTAGGGAGGGACATGGGGGGGCTAGAAGACAGGCGGATCACTGGCCTGCAGAGGGCACTCCGGAGCTGGAATGAGCTAATTCCCGGAAATCACCTGCAGGAGTCGCCGCAGGGGTGAGTCCGCTCCTCTACAGATGGAAATTCCACAACCTTCCTAGGCAATTTATTCCAGTGCTTAAACACCCTGACAGTTAGGAAGTTTTTCCTAATGTCCAACCTAAACCTCCCTTGCTGCAATTTAAGCCCACTGCTTCTTGTCCTATCCTCGGAGGTTAAGAAACAATTTTTCTCCCACCTCCTTCTAACAACCTTTTACGTACTTGAAAACTGTTATCATGTCCCCTCTGTCTTCTCTTTTCCAGACTAAACAAACCCAATTTTTTCAATCTTCCCTCATAGGTCATGTTTTCTAGACCTTTAATCATTTTTGTTGCTCTTCTCTGGACTCTCTCCAATTTGTCCACATCTTTCCTGAAACGTGGTCTCCAGAACTAGACAAAATATTCCAGTTGAGGCCTAATCAGCACAGAGTAGAGCGGAAGAATTACTTCTCACATCTTGATTACAACACTCCTGCAACACTACTACAGGATAGGCCCAACAAAGAAAGTAACAGAACGCCACTAGCCATCACCTTCAGCCCCCAACTAAAACCTCTTCAGCGCATCATCAAGGATCTACAACCTATCCTGAAGGACGATCCATCACTCTCACAGATCTTGGGAGACAGGCCAGTCCTTGCTTACAGACAGCCCCCAAACCTGAAGCAAATACTCACCAGCAACCACACAACAAAAACACTAACCCAGGAACCTATCCTTGCAACAAAGCCAACTCTGTCCACATATCTATTCAGGGGATACCATCATAGGACCTAATCACATCAGCCACACTATCAGAGGCTCGTTCACCTGCACATCTACCAATGTGATATATGCCATCATGTGCCAGCAATGCCCCTCTGCCATGTACATTGGCCAAACCGGACAGTCTCTACGTAAAAGAATAAATGGACACAAATCAGACGTCAAGAATTATAACATTAAAAAACCAGTTGGAGAACACTTCAATCTCCCTGGCCACTCGATTACAGACCTAAAAGTTGCAATATTACAACAAAAAAACTTCAAAAACAGACTCCAATGAGAGACTGCTGAATTGAAATTAATTTGCAAATTGGACACCATTAAATTAGGCTTGAATAAAGACTGGGAGTGGATGGGCCATTACACAAAGTAAAACAATTTCCCCATGCTTATTTTTCCCCCCCTACGGTTCCTCACATCATCTTGTCAATTGCTGGAAATGGGCCATTTTCATTACCACTACAAACAGTTCTTTTTCTCTCCTGCTGATAATAGTTCACCTTAACTGATCACTCTCCTTAGTGTGTATGGTAACACCCATTGTTTCATGTTTTCTGTGTGTGTGTGTGTATATATATACACATCTTCCTACTGTATTTTCCACTGCATGCATCCGATGAAGTGGGCTGTAGTCCACGAAAGCTTATGCGCAAATAAATTTGTTAGTCTCTAAGGTGCCACAAGTACTCCTGTTCTTTTTGCGGATACAGACTAACACGGCCACTACTCTGAAATCTAACTCCTGCTAATACATCCCAGAATGATGTTTGCTTTTTTTGCAACAGCATTACACTGTTGACTCATATTTAGCTTATGGTCCACTAAGAGCCCCAGATCCCTTTCCGAAGTACTCTTTCCTAGGCAGTCATTTCCCATTTTGTGTGTTCAACTGACTCTTCTTTCCTAAATGGAGTACTTCACATTTGTCCTTATTGAATTTCATCCTATTTACTTCAGACCATTTCTCCAGTTTGTCCAGATCATTTTGAATTTTAATCCTAACCTCCAAAGCACTTGCAACCCCTCCCAGCTTGGTATCATCCGCAAACTTTATAAGTGTACTCTCTATGCCATTATCTAAATCATTGATGAAGATATTGAACAGAACCGGAACCAGAACTGATCCCTGTGGGACCCCACTCATCCTTCCAGCATGACTGTGAACCACTGATAACTACTCTCTGGGAACGGTTTTCCAACCAGTTTTGCACCCACCTTATAGTAGCTCCATCTAGGTTGCATTTCCTTTGTTTATGAGAAGGTCATGTGAGACAGTATCAAAAGCTTTACTAAAGGCAAGATGTACCACATCTGCCGCTTTCCCCTCTATCCACAAGGCTTGTTACCCTGTTAAAGAAAGCTATCAGGTTGTTTTGACATGATTTGTTCTTGACAAATCCATGCTGGCTGTTACTTATCACCTTATTATCTTCTAGGTGTTTGCAAATTGGTTGCTTAATTATTTGTTCCATTATCTTTCCGGGTACAGAAGTTAAGCTGACTGGTCTGTAATTCCCCAATATATTGCAGTTAACGTTTAAAACGGATTGGTAAAATAATTTCGTGACATTGTAATACCTAATGTGCACATTAAAAATGCCGCAGCAATACACGAGGGGCGCTGGAGCTTGCAGCCCTCTCGCCGCTCGGGGCACCACTGGATCAGCCCATGCCTGGCAGAGAGCACCGCTGGGGGAAGCCTGGCAACCCCTCCATCTCTGCTTCTCTTGCAGCTGGCTGCGGTGGTGAGTCTGCCCAGGAACCACTGGATCTGCCAGAACACTTGGATCTGCCCTGGCACTGCTGCTCTCCTGGCAGCAATCCACCCAACTAGCTGAACTAGGCAGCTTCTAGTAACTGGAAGAGCGAGGAATGGGATCAGAGCAAGGCGTGCAGTGCCCAGCCATGCACATGCAAATGATTCTCCAGCCCATTGTACTCCACCTCTGAGGAGAGACAGCAGGGTGGGCCCTCCCCCCCAAGCCAGGGGTAGACTGTGAACTTGTTAATGATTAAATGATTAACCAATATAATTTTAATAGTATAAATGGGTACTTTTAAAAATGATATTTACATCCCTAGTTCTGTGGCCTGCAACGTGCAGGTCAGACTAGATGATCTCAATGGTCCCTTCTGACCTTAACGTCTACGAGTCTACATGCTGTTGGTGACCACCTCTGTACAAGGACTGATATATAAAAAATATGGTAAAAATAAACAAATTGTACTCAGAATATACCCAGAGTCTGCATCACTGATTTCTCTTTCAATAGGAAGCTGACCTGCAAAGCCTCAATATCTGCTGCTACCACCACCACCACAAAAATACAGTTTATTCCCAAGATGCGGAGGGGGGGGAATACAGTGCAGCTACCAAAGGTGGGAGTCAAACTCCCTTTTGTCCCTCCACAGCTATACCAGTGTAGCACCTGAACTTTTCATGAACCATCCAAACAGTTCAGCTTTAGTACAAACATTTATGTTGGTTATAAACATAAATAAACTGAGTCTTATCAGCAATGGCTAAATTATTTTGTCAATTACGCCCAGAGAGATCCAGTGTAACGCTACTGAATTGTTGGGTCATTGGAGTTATTCTGGATTTACAGTGGTAAAACAGCATAGATTTTGACCCAGGCCCTGTTTTTTAACCTGCTACGGCCAATATCTTTGCAAACCTTTTAGACCACTGTAATTACTCTCAAAACTTCAAATACACCCACATCTTTCCCTTCTGCAGCAGAAAACTTTCCCAAAAAAACCTATACTCTGGTATTTTTAACCATAATTTTCTGAACACTATGTCCTCTTTCACAAAGGCTGGGGCATCAAGTCCAGTTGCATTAATCAGTTGGCTCCAGAGACATCAAAATAATGTGACATGACTGCCCCAGCTGCTCAAGAGATAGCACAACAGGATGTGTTCAACCTGGGGAGCATAAAGAAAAATGGGTTTTTGCAGTTCATAGTTCAAGATGTCAGAAACAGTTCGGTACAAGGCTACACTCTCCTTGAAAAGGGATTTTTACCCCAGTGTCTACTCTGCCATGCTTTAAATTTGAATAATCTGCAAAGAGGGTATGAAACAAAAGATTAAAAACCAGACCACTGAGTAAAAATCTACCTGATATTCATGCAGTAAATACCTTGTACCTGCATTATACAATATCTCACAAACTAAGCAGGGTTGAGCCTGGCTGATGGGAGTTATCCAAAGAAAAGAGAGACTTCTCAGGAAATGGAGAATGTTTCAGTGTATAAGGTGACTTAGTAGATTCTGACTCCCTGGCATGAAGTTAGCGGGTCCTATAGATTAAACATTCAGCGAGTACCCTCTGATCATTAAGAAACCCATGGTACATTTTACTAAGGGCTTGGCTACACTTGCAAGTTAGAGCGTATTAAATCAGCCCCAGGCATCCTAACTCTTGAAGTGCCACACTGGCAAGGCACTTAGAGCGCCTGGACTCCACGGCTAGAGCGCTCCTGGTAATCCACCTCCACGAGAAGCATAGAGCTTGCTGCGCCCTGGCTGAAACGCCGGGATGTCAGTGTGGACGACATGTTGCATTACTGCGCTGTGAGTGGCCTCCGGAAACGTCCCATAATCTCTTGAAGTCAAGTGGCAACTCTGGTCATTGTTTTGAACGCAGCTGCAGTCATGTGGATATCCCCTTTCAAAGCTCTGTTTCTGACAGCCAGCATGCTTATCTGCTCCAGGACAAAGCAAACCAATTCTGTGGAATGCTGCTGCTGCAGAGGCAGGTGTGTGTGCGTGTGTGAGAGAGAAGTGGTGGGGAGGGGGATCTGCTGCTGTCTGAACTTACAAGACAGCATGCTCACACTCTCTGCCCCCCAAAACAGACTATCTCTCCCCCCACATACACACAACACACTCTCTGTCACACACCCCCACATTTGAAAAGCACGTTGCAGCCACTTGCACAATGGGATAGCTACCACAATGCACTTCTCTCTGTGGTGTTGCAAGAGCTGCTAATGTGGCCACGCCACTGTGCTTGCAGCTGACAGTGTAAACACATGGCAGCGCTTTCCCTGCTATGGTCTCCCAGCGCTCTACATCTGCAAGTGTAGCCATAGCCTAAGGTAGCAATATTAAGTGTACTGTACAGGACAAATTCTGTCTTGGCTAATTAAGTTCTGGCAACCTGAAATTGCCATTGTAGTTTCAACTGACAATAGTATATTCACCCTCACCCTCATTTTCTAGCTTAAACTATTGTCTTATTATTATACACTATTAAAAAGTGCTGGATCACACAGTGAATGAGTTGTCATAGAATCACAGAAATGTTGGGCTAGAAAGGACCTTGAGAAGTCCAGCTCCCTGCAATGAGGAAGGACCAAGTAAACCTAGGCCATCTATCCTTGGAAGGAAGGCACTGTAGGAGTGCGTACCCGAGCCCACTTATCCACTGACGTTCTAAAAACTCCCGCACCCCAATCTGGGTCTATGCTGGTTATGTGATATGTATGTATCTCTTTATCCTTGTAACCAATACCTGTTATCCCTCATAACTCAAGCCGGACCCCAGATGTACAGTATCTTCCCTCTTAACTTGTGTATATTTAATTTTAAACTAACTTTAATAAAATTTAATTATTATTTTACAGAGAGGGCCAGCTTCTGGCCTCCAATCTAGCTGCGATGCCCCTGAGGGTTCCTTGTGCCTGGGTGGACTCCTCAGGTTCCATAGAGCTGCCAGCATGGGTCTTAGTGGGGGAAAAAAGGGCTTTGGATGGATTATCTTTGCACCCTGGCATGGATGGCTGGGGTTGTAGCCATCTGAACATAAGTTATAACAGCCATCAGACTGCTCTAACTTGCACCAGGGACTGGACCAGTCCCAGGATCAGTGGGGACTAAAGAAATCAGCTGCATGTGTGATGAGAACTGATGAAGACTGTGACTCTGAGGGAAGAGATTATGAGAGTCCAGGCACACCGGGCAGCCATTCTTAAACACTTAGGCCTTGTCTACACTACACAGTTTTGTCGGCAACAGGCAGCTTTTGTCAACAAAGCAGTGGAGGTGCACACACTACACTGCTCCTTCGGCCGACAAAACTCTCCTGCTTTGCTGAGGAAAAAAACAAACACCTCAACAAGAGGTGTAGAGCTTTTTGCGGCAAAGTTAGACCAACAAAGCGTCAGTGTAGACGCTGCATTCATTACATCGCCATAACTGGCCTGTAGGAGGTATCTGACAATGCCCACTATGACCGCCCTGCTCACTGTTTTGAAATCCGCTGCCCTGCATCCAGCTATACAGGTATGCACCCCTCCGCTTTAGAAACAGCTCAGCGTGGAGAGCTCACATAGCTACTGCCCAGCTGAGCATGTCAGCTCCCGGCAGCAAACGCACTCCTGGACTACAGGGGAGGGGGTGGCTCTCTTTGGTCAGTGGGGAGAGGGGCCTGTGGTAGAACTCAGAGGGAAACACGGAATCAAAACATTAACGCGGAATCCTGCTCTCCCTGGCACTTGGACGACAGCAGCAGGCAGGCAGGACAGGCTGTTGTGGAGAAGGGGGGAAAGAGCATACACGTGCTGTGCAGAGCCGGGGGCTGATGTTGGGGTGTTCCCCTCCCCCCAGGGCCGGCTCCAGGCACCAGCTTAACAAGCTGGTGCTTGGGGCGGCCAAGGGAGAGGGGCGGCATGTGCGGCAGTTCGGGGGCGGCAGGTCCCTCACTCCCTCTAGGAGCGAAGGACCTGCCACCAAACTGCCGCCGCCGATCGCAGCTTTTTTTTCCCCCCCAATTGCCGCCGGCGATTGCGATCGCAGCTTTTTTTTTTTTTTTTTTTGGGCGGCCGAACTGCTGGCGCCGGCCCTGCCTCCCCCCACCAGTGTACCAGGCTCTGCGGAGCTGG
>NW_020664447.1:75604493-75686505 GCF_002925995.2 Terrapene triunguis
GCTTCTGTGGGCTTCTTTTGTTAGTGTTCAGCAATGTCAGTTTGGTCATATTACCGAGTGCTACTTTAAAAAGTGTTACTTTTCAGGCACACACCCATTACAAGGTTCATAGCCTGGTGCAAACCAACAATGCCAGGCTCAGCACACTACAGCAACACACATTACTGTGGCTCAGTGTTAATATGCTCCTTCAAGGCATCCCCCAGCCGAATAGCCTCCCCGTTCGGTTCCTCTTATAGCCTTGTGTTCATAACGCACAGCACAATACTGAACAGCAGTGCAGGATCCATGCTTTCTGACAGAGATGGCTGAGTTGCAGGTTACCAGGGCAGTTGAAAAGCAGCTGGCAATCTATTAGGATGCCCATAGAATGATGGGATTGAGAAACCTGCATCATGTGATGCTGTACCTGCCTCCAGGAGGCATTGCAAACCCTTCCCAAAGCACCTTGTGGCCAGTTGCACAGTGGGATAGCTACCCACAGTGCACTGCTCTCTGTGTCAATGCAAGAGCTGCTATTGTGGATGCGTTCCACTGACACAAAGAGCATAGTGTGGACATGCAACAGTGGCTGTACATCGGCGTAACCTGCATTGACAAAACTCTGTAGTGTAGACGAGGCCTTAGAGCTTTTAGAGACTAGCCTGCCTTAGCTAATAGTGACAAGCAGATTTCCCTTGAGGAACTGCAGCTGTGCACAAGTCATGTGTGAAAATCTATTAGTGATGTGTAAAAGTGTGCAGCATTGTTGTAGCCACCCTCAATGGCGCCTATATCTGGCTGTAGTGATGGTAGGCAAGGGATGAAGTGAATTCCAGCCTTTTCTATTAGGGGCTGGCACAGTGTCAGTGTGGTACCACTAGCAAAGTGCTTACAGCCAGTTCATCTGAAAGTCAGATCGCTCCATGAAATATTCAATGTGCAGAGAAAGAGACACCGGCAAAAGTTGTTTGGCCATTAGACCATCACACTCTGCCTAGTCAGGAGAGCCGTAAAGCTCCCACCCAGGGAAAAGAGCTTCATTTCAGCTGCTACCAGAGAGGAGCTAAATTGCAGTAAGAGTTACAGTGTATTTTATGTGCAGTCTGACAGAAGGGAAAGCCAAAAGAAGGCACCACCAACGTGCTTCTTGATGAGTTTTAAGTGGAGTTGTGTATGTAGCTGAACTGCTATATAAAGCCTCTGCCCTGGCATGGAGAATAATGAAATACCATTTGTTACAGCTGCTTTGAGAAGGTGAATGTCTCAAGAACTTTCAGCCACTGATTTTCATTTCTCTTTCCTTCCTCTTGGCTTTTGCTTTCCCTCCAGTGAAGCTCCAGTGTGAGCGTGACATGCTATTAGGTACTTTCCGCACTAACTGCTGCGCAGGGTTAGATGACTGATAAGGGCACCGTAAACTAGGGAGTAGAGGCTTATATTTTTATTGAGGAGGGAAGGAATGGGGAGCACTGAATAATGACTCATGCAGGGCTCTTTTGGTGAGTTATATGTAATGATGAGTAAAATACTAGTGACTGTAATGTAGCCAGAGGAAGTAATACAGGAATTGCAAATGCAAACCCCTTTGAATGGGGAGTGAAGAAGGAGCCTTCTCCAGTGGCACAGGTGGAGTTGAATCAGAAATAAATTGACACTTTTTCCCCTCTTAAGGAGTAATGATCAAAGAACTGTTATCAAATGTGTTCAGAACATGCACACAACTTTAAATGCAGAGTAGGTGCTTAGGAGGAGATGGTGAAGGGAAAAGGGCCAGGCCTGGTGTTCGGAGCCATCCATTCCTTAGTTTTAATCCTGCCTCAGACACTGATGTCTCTGTGGCCTTTGGAAGGCCAATTACCTGTGTGCCTCAGTTTCCCCATCTGTAAATTAGGGATGGGGAAATTTGCCTACTTCCAGAGAGATTCTGAGAATTAATTAGGTATTTGTAAAACACCTTGGAGATGTGAAGTGCTATTCTGGTGCTATGTATAAAGAGTAGGAGAAAGTGTCAGGGGGTGTTTGTGTGTCAGAAACATCATACCACATTAGCTCTGTTCTGTTCTGATTGCGTGAATGTGCAGCCACTTTATGTATACACACTGGTGTGTCTAACATCCATATTCTCTATCTATAAACATTTTTATTAAGCCCTATGGCTCCCCAAATACAGAAGTCAAACTCTGCCTATGGAGCCAGTCCCACGTGGTGGGGCTCAGGGTCAGGGCGCCACCTCTACCCCCTGACTCGCCTCAGCGGGCCATCTAGCCACCTAACCTGTCTGGGTTGGGGGGATGTAACCAAAAAATATGGGGGGGGGGGCATGTGGCCTCTGGTAGGGGACACAAATATGCTTGCTCATCCCAGGCACACAAATGCCTAGTTATGGCTCTGGCTGGGACTTCCCAGGCACACACTTGTCACATGTGAAGAAGAGGAAGTCTCTGCAGAGCATCCTGATGCCAAGACTCTTTTTAATTTTTTTCTTCAAGAAGTGTTTTGCTACCATCCCCCGCTGTTCTGTCAGAGACGTGCAAATGTGCACTGACCTTTGCTTCCCACACAACACGGTTAGCAGAACAATGTGATTATAAAGACACTGTGAAGCTAGGCAGCGAGCCAGCTACTGGAAAGGAAGACATATTAATGGCTGACCATCTCTCTCAGCAATGAGCCAAACATAGAGTCCTTGAGTAAAAAGGCATGTGAGTGAGACACTATAGGGTTTTCTAGCTACTTATGAAGTACATAATAATTAGTTTACTTTGTGTCATGCCTTTCAGCTAGGGATGCACAAAATTGTGACTTCAGTTCACAGGGGGGGTTGATGCAAACTTTGGTTTTAGTTCACCCATCCCAAAAACTTATCCAAAATGGTCATATTTCACATAGTTTTCACCCTAAACACTAAGCAGGATTTGCCTGCCTATTCCCCCCAGGCTGCCCCCTCCCGCACAGCCACAGCCTCAGCCTCCCTTCCCTTGTGTTTGTGATCTTCTGGATGTAGGGACAGGAAACCAGTGGTCTGCAAATAACTTCTCCATTTTTCACACCATAACCTCCTCCTGTGTCTGTGGGGAGAAGGGAGCCAGTCAACCTGAAGCCCGGTGTAGAATTTTCCTTAGGCACAGTACACTTAGAATCATAGAATATTAGCGTTGGAAGAGACCCTCTGCCCCGGGCTCCACCTCTGCCCGCCGCTGACTTGCTGCTCACCTCTTCATCCCCCCATCAGGTCCCCCCTCCGCTCACCTCCTCCCTCATTCACCTGCCACTTGCCCATCTGCTGCTCGCCTCCCCATTCTGCCCCGGAAGCAGCCAGCAGGTCTGGCCCATAAGCGGGTGGGGGGCACGGGGCTCCGCGCGCTGCCTGAGCACCAGCTCCGCACTCCCATTGGCCGGTTCCTGGCCAATGGGAGCTGGGGGCGCAGTGCCTGCGGGCGAGAGCAGCACACACCGCAGAGCCTCCTGCCTCCCCCCCTCAGGAGGCGGGCCTGCTGGCCGCTTCTGGGGTGCAGCACAGAGCCAGGACAGGCAGACAGCCTGCCTTAGCCCTGCTGCTCCACTGACCGGGATCCCTGCAGCTCCCAGCCAGCGCTGACTGAAGTCAAGGAGGTCTTTGGAAGTCACAGACCTCCACGACTAAATCAAAAGTCTTACAGATCGACACCACAGGTATCCACCACAAGGGCACATAAAGAATGTGTATCTAGGAGCAGTATGGGCAACATAATACAGCCACTTACAGGCATAGCGGGGGTTGATCCATCCCTGTGATGAAACAGATTTGGGGACAGAGGGAAGCAGCTTGTTTCTCCTATTCAGGCTATTACAATGGTGCAGAATTGCCTCTCCAGCAGCCGAGTAGCCTCCTTTCTGCCCCCATCTCCAAACACTCCCTATGCCTGTGTCTGCTACCAACATACTGCACAGTTGGAGACAGTTCTGGATCCAGTGTAGAAGCCCTTTCACCAAGGGTATTCCTACGCCTGCCCTGTAGCCATTCTGCACCAGGTTAGCTGCTGCAAGGTAGCCCTAGAACAATGGTGAAGTGGGTCTCTCTAAGGGCTCTGTATCCATACTGCATCCACCCATAGGGACAGATTGAGTGATAGATATTTCAAGCTACATTTTAAGTGAGTAAGATACCCCCTTTCCCTCCTCCCCCCCAAAAAACCCCATAAGAGATTAAACCCTGGCAAGGAAGCTAGGCTATAAGATGCAATAACAAAGGGTAATTATGTTTATTCACCATGAATAAAAGTGGCAAACATTAAAGCCACTGATAGATGGGAGGAGAGGCTAAAGGTTAGTCTCTGGGCCCCATTTGTTTTATTGGGACTTTTTAAAAGACTATTTACAATTGGTAGAGTACTCACTGCTGCAGACTGCTATTTCTGACCTGGTGTCAAGCACATAGAGACCAAGGGTTTTCATGGCTGACTTCCCCTAGTGTGCTGGTAAATGATGTAATGGACAGTACTGCAGTCAGACATTTTGTGTGTTCAGCCACTGCCACCTGAAAACTTAACATCACATAGCTAGGACTAATCTTAGGTCTTTGCGAGACAAGGTCAGACAGCTGCATACTTGCAGTTTGTTAATCAGAATGGGAGGATGGGATAGAAAGTTATGGAAGAGAGACTGAACAGCGACCTTGGTTTTAGGTACCCCGACATATTGTTGTTATGGCTAGAAATACTAGAAATGTTTTGAGATAATGAGTAGTTTGTTGTAATTAGGAGAATTGGTGACCCAGTAGAGGTTATTATGCTGACCCACAATGAGTCACTTTGGGTTATGTGTTTTGTTAGTTTGCTATAAAAGTTTAGGTAAAAGTAAGTATCTCAGAGAAATCCGAGGGAGCTTTTCTTCAGCGAAGGAGCTAACATCTAAACTCCCCATCAGCTGGGACAAAAGGAGGACCCCTGGAAGCCCGGCATGTGATCACTCAAAACCATCTCAGACTGTGAGTAACTATATCTGGGATCATGGGCAATGGATGCAACTTCCTCTGGGGGAGAATAGCTCCTTGTCCTGCCTCTTCCACCACAGCCCCGCCCACACTCCACCCCTGCTCTGCCCCAGGCCCCACCTCTGCCCACCGCTGACTCGCTGCTCACCTCTTCATCCCCCCGTCAGGTCCCCCCTCCGCTCACCTCCTCCCTCACCCACCTGCCACTTGCCCATCTGCTGCTCACCTCCTCATCCCCCTGCCAGACTCCCCCTCCCACCACGAGACCCCACCACCTGCCATGCAGCTGGCTCGCCACTCACCTCCTCACCCTGCTGCTCCCCCCGCCCCCCCCCAAGAGACCCTACCACCTATTCACCTTTAAAGCACCAGTAAAATTCCCCTGCGGGAACTGAAGAGCTACAGATCAATTGCCAGATAGATTCTCCTCTGAATGGCAGGGAGTTCGGCGTATACTGTATAAAGAGAGATGAAAAGTCAGGCTACCTGTGCCAAACTGAAGCCTAATCTCTCCTTTTGAAAAGTGTTTGTCATTGACAGCCTGCATTAGGGCAGTAGTTTAATGACCTTTCTTACACAAAAAGAACAGGAGTACTTGTGGCACCTTAGAGACTAAAATTTGTTAGTCTCTAAGGTGCCACAAGTACTCCTGTTCTTTTTGTGGATACAGACTAACACGGCTGCTACTCTGAAACCTTTCTTACACAGAATTCCTTGCCAGACTCGCTTACTTAAACTGGGTTTGAATAAAATGACTAGATCAAGAAATAAATTCACTAGCTATGTCAGCTCCTCCCTGAGCCAGGTTAGTCAAAAATACTTCTGCTTGGTACAAAGAATAACTGACGGATCATCTGGAAACTGTTTTTAACCCCAAGAACACATTTTCCTACAGCTGAATGTCGCCAAAGGCTTCCTGGGCGTTGGCAAATGACTGTTAAATGACTTCATTACCACTTTAATGGTCCTTAACAGTTTTAGTGATCTGCTACTAGGTCTCTGGTCTGTGTAAAGTTACTCAGGGATCCCCTCCACTCCCCTCCTCACTCCCCCGCCTGTTGTTCGCATCCTCACACACACACACCCCGCACCCTGTAGGGATGGAAGGTGAGGAGGAGGGACGCGCCGGTAGCTCCTCGGAAGGGGGAGGAGGGTGTAGTGGAGCAGACGAGGAAGACTCGCACCAGGCAGCAGCAGGCTGTGGGAGCATCCAGGAAGGGTCAGAGCAGAGAGGGGAAGAGGCAGGTGGGGGCATAGGCGCCGACTCCGGTGGCCTGGAGCACCCACAGGGAAAAATTAGTGGGTGCTCTGCAGCCACCGGCAGCCAAGATCCCCTCTCCCCACCCCACCTCCTCCTCTGCCTCCCCGCCTGAGCGCGCCGCATCCCTGCTCCTCCACCTACCTCCCAGAGCTTCCCACCAGGCCGCCGCCAAACAGCTGTTTGGTGGTGTAGCAAGCTCCGGGAGGGAGGGGGAGTAGCGGGAACATGGCACACTCAGGGGAGGAAGCGGAGCCAGGGTGGAGATTTGGGGAAGGAGTCGGAATAGGGGCAGGGAGGGGGCAGAGTTGGGGTGGTGCCTTTGGGAAAGGGGTTAGAATGGGGGCAGGGCAGGGTGGGAGGGGGCGGTGCCTCATAGAACAGGTGGAGTCGGGGCGGTTCGGGGGCAGAGGGAGCTCGAGCACCCACGGGCGGGAGCAGAAGTCGGCGCGTATGGGTGGGGGCACCATGGCCCAGGTGTCGGGCAGCAGGTACGGCTTGCTAGGGGAGGCAATGCCTCCCCTTGCCTATTATACCCACTGCCCATGTCCAGGATGTCCTAAACCTATTGTGTATGTGTGTGTGCTTAATATCGAATAGTAGTTTTAGATAAGAGCATGCTTTTTTGTATCAATCATTTCTCAGATGGAAGCACTGTGATCCCATTGATTTATTCCTGATACCGCCTGGAGAGAAACAGTTAAGTTACCACTGCTTTTGGTTCTGAAAAACCCCAGGTAACAACAGGATCAGACTCCATAGTTTTTATCCCCTGGTCATAAAGGCATTATGTTGGAAATAATTAAAGGCAAGACTTTTCCAGATTTCCCCTTTATCTAATAATTTCCCCTACTACTTTGTTGCAGCAGGATGGGTTTTGCATCTATTCCACATTTCCTTTAGGTAACTGAAAGGAACAGCATCAGAACTGAATGGATTGCTCCTGGGGGAAATTTAGCAACTTGTTTTTTTCCACTGGATTCGTTGCTACTGAGACAACTTTAAAAACAATAGACGTAATTGTTTTTCATCTTTTCCAAAAATAAATGAGCTCAATGCACTTCCCTATAGATGCAATGTGACAGCTGTAATTTCACTGTGCCATCAGATTACATGCTGTGGGAGCTCTTAAAATTTAGTTTTCGAAGTGTATTATCGCTGTATGTTTTCTTTATTTCTTGATGTGCACTGTTTTCCTATAAAGGGAACAGAAATGGGGAAAGATTTTTCATTTGCTTTTCCTTTATTTCTGCTTTGGTGCTTTTTATTGGTTGCACTACTAGACCTATGACACACTATGACTTTTTAAATTCTCATGTAGTCTTACTTAACAGCAAACCATATCTTAATGTGTAACAGAAAGGTCTCCTTTGTAATCTTTAAAGACTTTCAAAATCAGAGCAACTTACACAGAGGTAGGAGATGTTAAATGTTCTTATCATTGGGACTGTTAGGCATAAACTCCTATTCTTCAAACTGTTTCCAAAAGACTCTGGCACTAGGGCCGGGGGAAAGGCGGCTCTCCCCACCACCGCAGCCTCGGGGCTGAGGGAGAGGTGCCTCTCTCCACTGAAGCCCTGCATGCCCCAAGTTCCCCGTCCACCCCCTATTCTCCACCTCACCCTACACCTCTCTCCTCTCCAGACCCCTGTGACTGCGCACCTGCACGGCTGTCCTCATCAGGTGCATGGCCCTGGATGGGTTCCTGTGCAGCCGCGCATCTTAGAGGGAACACAGCTGATGCCCCAAACCAGTGGTGGGGTTGATAATTAGCTTTCACCAAACCAGTAACAAATGTGAACTCCTGGATCACTAGAACAGCCTTACCGTGGCATCACAGATAGACTGGAGAGACTAAGGGGACTATCTTGCCACCTAGACAAACTGGACTTAGTGATAAATTGTCACTTACACCAACAGTCACACCATTTTCAGGTTGCTTCCAGTCCCAAGAGATCAGTCACTTACCCAAGATCAATTAGTACCCTAGATATTACACCAAAGACACTTCCTGTAGCCAATCCTGTAATCTAAAGGTTTATTAACTAGGAAAAAGTAATGAGAGTTATTTACAGGTTAAAGCAAGCAAGCACATACATACAAATAAGTTACCATCTAAATCCTAAGAATGACAGAGTTGTAGTGATCTGTCTATTCAAAGTGTCCTTCACGGCAGACCAGGAGGCAGCCCCTGGGAATCTCTGGCCCTAGAGAGTTCCAGCGGCCAAAAAGATGCAATTTCTTCTTAATGCCCTTCCCCCAGAGTTCAGGATAATGGGACGAGTTCATGTGCACATCTCCTCTTCATGGTGAGGGGGGAGCAATCAACAAAGTCTTTTGTCCTCTGATGTTCCACAATGGTTTGTCTGGTGTCTATGGGCCTTCTTTTGTTGGTCAGGAGAGGATATCTCCTGTGGCAAACTAGTATTTCACACTTGGTAATGCTTCTCACCAGAGCAAACACTTCTACATTTACAAAGCAAACACTTAAATATTGCCTTATAACATAGGATATAGATATTAATGCATGTAGCAACATACCAGCATTTCATAGAGTCTAAACACTAAAAACATTTTATAATACTAATGCCTACAGTATTTTGAGCAAAACTAACAAACAAGTGACTTGGTCTGGTCTCCATTTATGAGGCTGTCAGGTCTTAGCTAATGCCTGCAGCGTGGGGAAGAGCTGGCCTCTGGCCTGCCAGCATAACAGTGGAATCTATGTACAAATAGAATCAGTGGAAGACAGTCTTTTCTGTGCATAATATTGCAGGATGCGTCATCCTTACTTAAAGCAGCTTTTAACTAGGTTTCTTTTTACCATTCAATCTAATCACAACACTTCTGTCTGGTATATATTGTCTTCTTTCCACAGCTCAGATGGCCCTTCGATAAACATATTTGCTGCAGTTTTAATGTTTACATAAAGGAGCAAGTCTTCTAAATTAATAAATATTCTCCGGGGGAGATTCGACTATATTAGCCAGGCTCATGTTACACGAGAGATTCAAGGAGATGAACCCACAAACTAAGGTCATTTTCTATGGGAAATACACAATCACAATGAAAATACTCATTCTGCATACAGGCTGTGAGACCGGTAAATGCAGAAGGTTGATTAGGAAAACAGTTTCAGGGAGAAAGGCTGTGTTGAGAAACAAGAAATGGTATGCTAGCTTTTACTAATTGTTCCTCTCACTAACAAATCTAACAATAGCATATCAAGAGATGGATTGATACAGGCTATTCATAAGACTATTTCAGGAATCGTGACTCCACTAATTTAGTCACAGGGGTTCTTTTACATACCTTACAGACACCAGGATTAAGACCAAGCAAAATCATCACAGTCATTAAAGAAAGGAAAAGAAAACATTAAACAAAACACAAATGATAAACTGGTTACTTCCAGTACAATCTCTTCTGCATGTCTCTCTGTGAAGAGCCTTTAACAGAAATTACACACTTGAGAGTGAACTGCTTATGGGGGCACTTTTCTCCTGGTAAATTAAAACCAAAGTATACTGTTTCCCGAAATTATTATGAATCCATTATTTAGTATATCCTTAGATCATTAAGAATGTTGATAGACGAGAAAAATAATTTATTTCAGGGCAGGTAGATCTGTTAATTATTAATAAATAACCAGCTAATTTATAGTTGGGTAAAGTAAGCAATCTTAAGTACGTCCTATGAAATAAAAAAAAATATTTTAGAAGAAGCCATTTAAGGAGCTGTTTTGAGGTAGGTCAGTTAACCTAAATTAAGAATCTTAAATCCAATTAAATCCCACTATTTCTCTGTTTAGCAATGTTTAGCCCCTGTCTAGTCTTCAGGAATACATGGGCTACCCACTTTGTGATTATCAGGAGAAACTTAATATTTTAAGTTACAACCACATTTCAATAGACCAATAGAATTATACAAGTTTCAATGTAATCCCTTATCAGTGTCTCAGTTAATTTTCTCTCACCAACCCATATTGAAGTTTTGGGGAGATTTTTTTTGGATTGGTTTCTTCTGGAGTCTCCTCTGTTTTCTTACCTACGTGTAGCAGCTTGCTTATAGAGATCGACTAGAAGATTGTGGAGTGCTTGCTGTCTAAGCAGGGTAGCAGAGGCTTGTGTGTGAAAGGTGCTCACTTCAGAGGGTTTTTTTGCTCTCTTCCTTCCTATTTCCATGAAATTATGAAAATGCTCCTCTTTCAGGCCTGTTTAGATTCAAGTCGGTTGCTGTCACTCTTTCATTGGCTTCATGTCTTCTGTGTTGGCTTAGGTGACACCTGCAGCTCCGGAATATGCAGTCGGCCTGATCAAGACACAACGGTTCTTTAATTGCCTTTGTTCTTGTGGTGGGAAGCATCAGATAACTTAGCTCTTTCTTTTTATTCAGTCCATTTTTTGAGATATCCCTTTAGTTCCATCAGAGTTTAATAGGAGTTCAAATTCAGTTTCAAATGAATCCAAATACTCTTGTTTCCTGTATAGAATTCAGCTCTCAAAACAGTCTTTTCAAATTCTTAAATGGTCAAAGAAATATTGTCTTTTATTTTTACCAACCTTTGGAGAGGTTCTTCTTGTCTTCACAAGTTTGGTGAAGGTACATAAAGCATTTTACCATTTACATAGTGTGACAGACCCAGACCAGTGGGGTACAGGAGTCTGGTAGAGGGCAAATATACTGGTCACTTGATGAGTAGTTTTCTGTTCCCTGAGTGACCAGAGAAGGGGCTGCATTAGAGTAATCAGGAACCTGCTAGAACCAGTTAAGGCAGGCAGGCTAATTAGGACACCTGGAGCCAATTAAGAAGAAGCTGCTAGAATCAATTAAGGCAGGCTAATCAGGGCACCTGGGTTTTAAAAGGAGCTCACTTCAATTTGTAGTGCGAGAGTGTGAGGAGCTGAGAGCAAGAGGCTCAAGGAGCTGAGAGGGTGAGGGTGTGCTGCTGGAGGACTGAGGAGCACAAGCATTATCAGACACCAGGAGGAAGGTCCTGTGGTGAGACTAAGGAAGGTGTTTGGAGGAGGCCATGGGGAAGTAGCCCAGGGAGTTGTAGCTGTCATGCAGCTGTTACAGGAGGCACTATAGACAGCTGCAGTCCACAGGGCCCTGGGCTGGAACCCGGAGTAGAGGGTGGGCCTGGGTTCCCCCGAAACCTCCCAATTGACCTGGACTGTGGGTTCTCCCAGAGGGGAAGGTCTCTGGACTGTTCCCCAACCCACATGGTGAATCTCTGAGGCAAGCAAATCCGCCAATAAGTGCAGGACCCACCAAGATAGAGGAGGAACTTTGTCACAATAGCAATGATATTAGGAGTTTTGCATTTAGCTAAGATATTTGAAAGTGTGGGTTTCACAAAGGTATTTATTCCTTAAATGTTTAAATGGCAAACACAAGTTTTAAAACACTTCTAACTACACGTTTTTCCTAAAGTATTTTCTGAATGTAGTTTTTAAGAACAATTATAAAATTCATTTCAATTAGGATATTTCTAGTATGCTTTGTGTGGGTTTACTTAGATTAATTAATCTGATAATATACCCTACATCAGTGGTTCTCAAAGCCAGTCTGCCGCTTGTTCAGGGAAAGCCTCTGGTAGGCTGGCCCAGTTTGTTTACCTGCCACATCCGCAGGTTCGGCTGATCGCGGCTCCCACTGGTGGCGATTCACCACTCCAGGCCAATGGGAGCTGCGGGAAGTGGCGCAGGCCAAGGGATGTGCTGTCCGCCCTCTCCGCAGCCCCCATTGGCCTGGAGCAGCAAACCACGGCCAGTGGGAGCCGCGATCGGCCGAACCTGCAGACACGTCAGGTAAACAAACTGGCCCGGCCTGCCAGGGGCTTTCCCTGAACAAGCGGTGGACCAGCTTTGAGAACCACTGCCCTACATTCCTTTCACAATCAGGTGTCTTCGTAAAACATGAATGTTTTACGTTTTTTCTTCTTTAAATAAGGATTACCTTTGTATCAAGCTGATATCTTATACAAAGGGAGATATGTCCTATTCTTTGATAAGACATTCTGGTTGATTGGTTGGTTTTCTGACTAAATGGTTTCTAGATTTTCAATCTACCATTTGCAATATATTTACAATTGTAATTACAGACTCTTATCAAATATTCTGTACAAAGCATGAATCACAATAATGAATCATAGAAGATTCGGGTTGCAAGAGACCTCAAGAGGTCATCTAGTCCAACCTCCTGCTCAAAGCAGGACCAACACCAACCAAATCATCCCAGCCAGGGCTTTGTCAAGCCGGGCCTTAAACCTCTAAGGATGGAGATTCCACCACCTCCCTAGGTAACCCATTCCAATGCTTCACCACCCTCCTAGTGAAATAGTTTTTCCTAATATCCAACCTAAACCTGCCCCACTGAAATTTGAGACCATTGCTCCTTGTTCTGTCATCTGCTACCACTGAGGACAGCCTAGCTCCATCCTCTTTGGAATCCCCCTTCATGTAGTTGAAATCTTCTATCAAATCCACCCTCACCCTTCTCTTCTGCAGTCTAAATAACCCCAGTTCCCTCAGCCTCTCCTCATAAGTCACGTGCACCAGCCCCCTAATCATTTTCATTGTCCTCCACTGGACTCTCTCCCATTTGTCCACATCCTTCCTGTAGTGGGGGGGCCAAAAACTGGATGCAATACTCCAGATGTGGCCTTATCAGTGCTGAATAGAGGGGAATAATCACTTCCCTCAATCTGCTGGCAATGCTCCTACTAATGCAGCCCAATATGCTATTAGCCTTCTTGGCAACAAGGGCACACTGTTGGCTCATATCCAGCTTCTCGTCCACTGTAATCCCCAGGTCCTTTTCTGCAGAACTGCCGCTTAGCCAATCGGTCCCCAGACTGTAGCAGTGCATGGGATTCTTCTGTCCTAAGTGCAGGACTCTGCACTTGTCCTTGTTGAAACTTATCAGATTTCTTTTGGCCCAATCCGCCAATTTGTCTAGGTTACTATGGACCCTATCCCTACCCTACATAGTATAAAAGCAAATAGTATAGAATATTAAAGCAAAATTGAAGTTATAAAACTGCATTCCAAGGTCAGTGTGGAAAGACTTGGAGGTAATAAACATTTTACGTCTGTAAAGCCATGTTTATCTTCCCGGATATTTGCTTGTCCTTGGGAGATAAGGTAGAAGCCTCCTAAAATTCCTTTGGTTAGCTTGAATATTTCATATAATTAAACAAACAAAAATACCTGCATTTGACGTACTTTTATCCAAGCACTGAATGTATGAAAGAAATGATATATTGTAAGCTTCAGTTAAGACACAAGCAAGTTTAATAACCTGCTATTAAATATATATATAATTTTATTAATATCATTTTTGTATCAGTATTGATATCTCTGCCCTACATTTGTCATGTAACTAAGATCTAAGCACATACTTACAGCACCAGCTCTAGGGCTTTTGCCCTGGGCGAATGTCTGCCCTTCGGAGCCTGCAGTTATTCACAGAATAATAAACAGCTGCGAACCACATTTTCCTCCTGCCCCTAGTATTTTGCTGCCCATGGCAATCAGCTGTATTGTAAAGCTAGCCACATGTATCTGGGATGCACAGAATGCTGGTTTGGCCCATTGTAGCTCCTGTGTAAATGTAAGATACTATGTATACTGCAGATAGGCTCACTCTGGACATGATACCTACCATGCACTGAACTCCCATTGAATATTACAGCAGAACCCATCCCTTATTAAGACACAAATGACTAAATAATTGAACCATAATATGTTAACATCTATGCCAAATTCATTGTGAATGGTCATGAACTGTGGAAATACACCACACTGAATGGAAAATTTACAGAGATGGTGGGAGGTTCCACTTCCTGGTTAATTGTTGTGGCCATCATCAGACGGGAGCACTGCTTCCTATTCAAATGTATGAGTGAGACTTGTGGGCAGCTATATTCCATATTAAAATTAAATGCCCAGTCCTTCTCTCAGGGAAATCCATGGGAGTTTTGCCATGGACTACGGTAGGAGGAAGAAGAATAGCACATAGGTGAGGAGGTAAGGGACACCACGACTGGTTCTTCTCTTTCTTACACTGGTGTAAGTTAGGGAAAATGCCACGGTACTTAACCGAGTTACACAAGTGGAAAGCTGTTGTAAGAGAAACGACAATCAGACCATTGTTATTGGTATGTAATAGACATAGGCAGCAACTTATGGGACAAGAGCTACCACATCTGAAAGATCAGGTTAAAGTATATTTAGATAAATTAGATGTATTCAAGTTGGCAGGACCTGATCAACTTCATCCCAGAGTACTTAAACTAGGAAGCAATCTCAGAACAATTAGCAATTATCTTTTTAGAACTCATGGAGGATGAGTGAGGTCCCAGAGGATTGGAGAAGGGCAAATATAGTACCTATCCTAAAAGGGGGAATATAGATGACACAGGAAATTACAGATCAGTCAGCCTAATGTAGATACCTGGAAAGATACTGGAAGAAATGATTAAACAATCAATCTTAAGCACCCAGGGCCGGTTCCAGGCACCAGCTGAGCAAGCTCGTGCTTGGGGTGGCAGATTGTTCGAGGCGGCATTCTGCCCAATCCTAGGGCGGCACGGCCGCTTTTTTTTTTGTTCTGCTCCGGCCGCCCTGTAGGGGGCGGTGGCGCGGAGGATCGGAGCGCCCTGCAGGGCAGTCCTCTTCCTTCCCTCCCCGCTGACCGGAGCGGAGCCCTCGCGGCAGGCGGCAGGAGGCGGCGCAGCGGGAGGGGCCACGTGGCAGCGCCCCTGCTGTAGCCCTGGCCGCCCCCTTCTCTCTGTCTCCCACCTGCTCCCTCCCGCCGGTCCCCCTGCACCCGCGCTCCGGCCGCGACGCAGGTTTTGTGGGTTTTTTTTTTTTTTTTGCTTGGGGCGGCCAAAAAGCCAGAGCCAGCCCTGAAAGCACCTAGACAATAATAGGGTTATAAAGAATAGCCAGCATGGATTTATCAAGAATAAATCATGCCAAACCACCCTAATTTCCTTCTTTGATAGGGTTACTGGCCTAATGAATATGAGGTTAGTAGTAGTTGGGATATATCTTGATTTTAGTAGGGCTTTTGACACACTCCCATATGCCATTCTCATAAGCAAGCTAGGGAAATGCAGTTTAGATGAAATTACTATAGAGTGATTTGAAACTACTGAAAGAGTAGTTATCAATGGTTCACTATCAAACTGGGAGGGCGTTTCTACTGGGGTCCCACAGGGGTCAGTTCTAAATCCAGTACTATTCAATATTTTCATTAATAGCTTGAATAATGGAGTAGAGAGTATGCTTATAAAATTTTCAGATGATATTATGCTGGGAAGGTTTGCAAGCACTTTGGAAGAGAGGATTAGAATTCAAAATGACCTTGACAAATTGGAGAATTGGTCTGAAATCAACAAGATGAAATTCAGTAAAGACAAAGGCCAAACATATTTGTGGGCCCCCCTGAGAAATAATTGTAAAAGGGGCTGGGGGTAAAAGCACAGTGGGGCAGGAGCTAGGGTTGGTCTCTGGAGCAAGGGAGGGGTCAGAAGTAAACTGCAAGCGCAGCAGGGCTGGGGAGGGGGTAAACAGGATCCCCTCCGCCCCTGCCCACATAGAGCGGGTACCTACCTGGTTCTATTTCTGGGGTATTAACAGCATTGGTATTTACATGGGAGATAAATTGTCCCTCCCTACTTGGCACTGGTCTAAGCTGGAGTACTGTGTCCAACTCTGGGTGCCACGCTTTAGGACAGATATGGACAAATTGGTCAGAATCCGGAGGAGAGCAATAATAATATAAAAAGATAAAAAGTTTAGAAAACCTGACTTATGAGGAAAGGTAAAAAAATGGGCATGTTTAGTCTTGAGAAAAGACGGGGGGTGGGATCCTGATCACAATCTTCAAATATGTTAAGGGCTGTTATAGAGGTGATGGGTGATCAATTGTTCTCCATGTCCACTGAAGGTAGGACAAGAAAGGGGCTTAATCTGCAGCAAGGGAGATTTAGATTAAAATATTAGGAAAATCTTTCTAACTACAGTATAAGGGTAATTGAGCTCTGGAGTAGATTGTGGAATCCCCCTCATTGGAGGTTTTTAAGAACAGGTTGGACAAACACCTGTCAGGGATGGTCTAGGTTTACTTGGTCCTGCATCAGCACAGGAAGCTGGACTTAATGACTTTGAGGTCCCTTCCAGCCCTACCTTATATTTCTATGATTAACTGTTTTCCTCATTTGAGAACAGTTAGGTAGCTGGCATGTGCTGAGACCACTGCCTATTATGCTGACCAGAATTCTCTCATTTTTTCCTTGTGCTCTCCCTTCTGTCTGTATCCACTTGCTGGTTCTTGTCTTATACTTCGACTGCAAACTCTTTGGGCAGGCACCATCTTTTTCTTCAGTGTTTGTACAGTGCAAATGTGGTCCTGGTTCATAACTAGAGGCTCAGAGGCACGACTGAAATGATAATCTTCCAGCAGATGGGATGTGGTAGAGCTGGTAAAGGCTTAGGTGAGTGGGAGATGTTCATATTGATTAACCACAATCTTGCAGAAGTCAGTGAGAGTTTTGTCCACATGAAGACTGAGACAAGAAAGCTTATCTTGGGTTTCCTGAATGGAGCCTGAAGCTAACTAATCACAGATATTTCCATGCTGTGTTTTTACCATTTTGAGGCAATGCAGAACTCAGTCATGAGTAGATTCCTGAGATAACATTACTCTGTTGACAAAATCCAGTACATTAACATCTCCAGTCATTTTAAGCCAAGTGATGCCTTCCCTTACAAGTAGTAGTCATTCCATTGAGTTCAGAGGTATATGCCCAATTTATGCTCACCATAAATTTAATCCAGGTGTCAAACAGGAAGTCAGATATCTTGTATGACTAAAAATACAGAAACGGTTGGAGCAGAGAAGCTGAGTTATGCTCAGGATGTTATGACTGCATCTCACATTATGGTGTTGGCAACGACACAGCCCATCTTGTTCAGGTCTTGGCAGCAGAGAAGCAGAAGGGAAGAAATCAATGGACCAAGTTGACACTTTGTTATCTCTAGTGCAGTTATGTCAGTGCTGAATTTGGACCAATGTCTTAAAGAGATGTCAGTGATTCCTTCACTGGTCTTAATACTAAGAGGTCATGGAAGGCAATAATTTACACACAAACAAGATCACTTGGCCACTGTTTTCTTAAGTGAACAAAGCTGGAAGAGCAGTAGTAGTAATAACAGTTAAATTTCAGTGTTTCCTATTCAAAAATGTGCACTGGTGTGTCTTTGCCCCACGAGAGCAGGTCAGCACCTCCAAAAGCCACAGACATGGCCACTTTTCACTGTGGAACAAAATATTCCTAAAGTATATTTAAAAGCCGCCAGCTTGCAATGAATTATATGTTAGATTCCCATGCTGTCCTAGAACCCCACTGACTTCACTGCATGGGCAAAGAGGACCACCTGCATGAGCTGCATTGCGGGACTGGGTTCTAAATAGGTAAAGAATGTTATGAGCTTTCACAGCAGAAGGTGTGTTCTCATTTGTACTTTTTTTATTATGTGTAGTACAGTAGTGCTTAGTAACCCCCCAGTCATGGGTTAGGGTATCATTGTGTGTTAGGCTCTATACCAGGGGTCGCCAACATTTGGCACGCGGCTCGCCAGGGTAAGCACCCTGGCGGGCCGGGCCAGTTTTATTTACCTGCTGATGCGGCAAGTTCGGACGATCGCGGCCCCCACTGGCGGCGGTTCGCCGTCCCGGGCCAATGGGGGTGGCAAGAAGCCGCAGCCAGCACATCGCTCGCCCGCGCCGCTTCTCGCCGTCCCCATTGGCCCGGGACGGCGAACCGCGGCGAGTGGGGGCCGCGATCGGCCGAACCTGCTGCGTCAGCAGGTAAATAAACTGGCCCGGCCCGCTAGGGTGCTTACCCTGGCGAGCCGCGTGCCAAACGTTGCCGACCCCTGCTCTATACAAACACAGAACATTATTTATCAATTGCCATTATTTCTCAGTGGACCCAAGTCTGAGATCATAGCAATTTAGCTGTGACATACCTAGTTAGTGCAAGCCAGCATTGTCAAGCAATGGGCATTTTTACTTTAAAAAATGTACTTAATTATGGGTGAGGGGGGATGGAAGTTATTCATACTTGCACAGGCTGCATGTAGAAGAGTGACTTACTGGCCAACACACCTCCACATGGCGGGGCATGGCACAGCAGGCTCTCTGCACCTGGGTCCTTGCCAACAGCCACTTTGGCCCTCTATGGTCCGCTTTGTTTGGTGACAGCCCTCCAGCCAGATCACCTTAAAGTCTTACTCCTTGGAGGATATTAGTGTCCCACAGAACTCTAACAGAGCATCTTATTCCCATCCAGGGCTCCTCTGCAGTTCCACTTTTCTCACAAAGCAGCAGACTCCTAGGCTTCCTCCCTATATCTCCCAACAGAACACAGAAAATCCCAAACAAACCAAACTAAGGCCATCTCCAACAAGTCCGACTTGAGCTTTTAGTCCTATCAGGATCTCCCCAGCTCCCTGCTCCAGATCCAGAACACCAACTACCTGGGCCCCTTTTCACAGGGCCTACCAGTGGGGCTAGCTCCTCTCCTACAGTTTCCCTATAAGTCCTTTCCTAGAGTGAAGGGAAACTCCAACCTACTCCCCTCCTAGGCCTCTCCTGTAGCTTTCACTTCCTTCCTTTATGTAGACGGCTTAGCTTTGCCTCAGCTAGGTCTGATAACAAATCAAGCCTGACACACCCTCCAGATGGAGCAAAAGGGGTTAACTGAGCTTTCAGACTCCTGTTAACCCTTTGTTCACCTCGGTGGTGTTCACACCCCACCACATGGCATCAAAGGCAAGGAATATCTATCTATTGCTTGAGTCAGGGAAGCCTGTGGTGATGCAGTTCAGCCCTAAATCTCCAGCTGATGTAAGCAAACAGCCATTTCAGGATATGCATCTATTTTACAAAATCAGAGAAACCCTAGGAGACTAGAGACCTTAAGCGCTCTAGAAATAGTGCATTGTGTTCAACAATTAAATTCCAGTAGTTCCTCAGTCTGAAATTTGAAGAGTGACTTCAGAGCAAAGAAAGCAATTACTGTTAATGCCTGCCTGTCCTTGTGAGAGATGAGCTACACAGAGAACTGTGCAAAAAAATCTGCAGCACAGCAGAGGCGAGATGAACATCAGATTCTCTGAGCCAAATCCTGAGCTGTTTGCCAGGTTACTTCAGCTGAGGTTCCCTAGCCATTTATATTTACTTGTGATGGTTTTCTAGCATTGGACAGTGTTTAAACAAAGAAATGAAACCAACCCATCCTTGGAAAGGCACTGTCTTGGCTTTTAGCCTGTCTGTATCCTGCCTGGTCAATATTTACACCCTGCGTGTAAACATGTAACTATTATTTATTGTTACATAATTTATGATAAATAAGCTAATGGTCATGTGATGTCACTGTAAATATTTGAAAACCAGGGCTTAAGGACACTTACCATTTCCACAGCTGTGTAAACCATGGATCGCTCAGTAAATGCATGATATAAACAAGTGGTAAAATCAAATGAGTGCTCGTCTACACTACAGAGAACATGTTGCATAACGTTGCAGCATTTAACTATATTACCTAAGTTGATCTCAAAATCCTGGTTTATGCAGTATTCATAAATTACTCCCACATCTATACCAATATTTGATTCTTACAAAGTGCTTTTCATCTCCAAAGCTTTATAACTAACATTGGGCCAGATTCTGGCTAACTGCTGCATGGATGCTCACAGATGGGAGGGGTAAGGTAGAACCCAAGATGCTTCTCTATCTTTGGGCTCAATTCAGGGATTGGCCAGAATCCTCACCAGGAACCTAGACTCTGGTTGCTTCAGCCCTAGGTAACTCAAAGAGAGCACAGAAGGAGAGGCAGCTTGATGCAACCCCCACTGAGGTCAATGGGAGTCTTTCCATTGAGTTCAAAACGTGATAGACCAGGCTGAGGATGAGGGTTGGATCATGGCTCCACTCCACACAGGCAGGGCCGGCTCTGGCTTTTTCGCCGCCCCAGGCGAAAAAGCCTCCGCCCCCCCCCGTGGGGGGGGGCGGCCGGAGCCCCAGGGGGAGGGCAGCGAGCCCCAGCGGGGACTCGGCTCTCCCCCCCGGTGGCCAGAGCGCCGGGGGCAGGGCGGCAAGCCCTGGCTGGGGCTCGGCTCTCCCTCCCGGCGGCCAGAGCGCAGGGCGGCGAGCCCCGGCCGGGGGGAGGGCGGTGAGCCCTGCTGTGGCCCCGCTCTCCCCGGCGGCCGGAGCGCCGCGCCGCCGCCCCCCTCCAGGTGCCGCCCCAAGCACCAGCTTGGGTGCCTGGTGCCTGGAGCCGGCCCTGCACACAGGCTAACAGAGCTGGTTGGTCACTGAGGGAGGTGTACTGCATTCCTTTCAAGCTTGTTGCAGCAAAGTTCAATGGTGACTGACTGGGCATCTCTAGCAGAATTTTGGATGAATCAGCTAATACTGGATTCACAGGGGGATGTAGGCACCTTTCACGTTAGTTGCCTAAAATTGACATTTAGGCACCACTGGCATTCACAAAACCACCACTCAGTTGCCACCTAGCCCTGGAGGTACCTGAAGTCTCTGGGCACCTAAGTTTCCACCACTAAATTCTCCATGGTGCCTAAATTTCTGTCACTGGGCATGCACAAAGCCACCTAAGAGCAGCTTGACACCTAACTCATATCTAAGCTGCAGCTGGATTCACAAACTAGATGTTCCCCCACATATCTCACCTTTGGGGCCCTGTTGGGTAGGGGTGCTTAGAGGCTGCCTAAGAACATGCCTACCTGATCAGGACCTATACAAAATATAGCTGATGGAGGAAATGGTGCCTATGGTCCAGTAACTAAAGCACTCAGTTAGAATCTAGAAGATCTGGGTTCAAATCCCCACTCTGCCTGATATATTGGGGGGCAGAGTATTTCATGCAGGAAAGAAACCTGCCTCAAAGTAGCCTGTGGATTAGGGTTCTGAGGTGGGAGAGGATTTCACACATAGTATCTCCATTGTAACAGGCTATATCTCAACTGAACACAAAATGGAAGCTAGCTAACTCAATCAGTATGAGGGGTCCAGTACACAGAAAATAAAAATCACAATCATTGCATAGGCTACAATGCCAATAATTTACTTTATTTTACAGAATTGTCTTTGTAAATGCTTCCCTTCTAAAAATGTAATCCCAAAGAGATGAGGTGAGGGAGAAATATCCTAAAACATGTACTCTCTCCTTATTGTGCTGCTATTCACTGTAAAATTAACATTCTGCAGTGGGGTAGTCTTCTTCTGCTAGTCATAATTATGAGGAGAAGGAATAAGAAATTGCCAAGCAATGTCACAACCTTTATGAACTTTCTTTGAATCGCAAATGAATGCCTTTTAAATATATGCATATGTCCAACCACAGAGCACAAAATAAAGGACTCTTATAATGCTCTTCACCAAGTCAGAACCTTTTATGTTACTAACATGAAGATAAACAGCTTCTGTTTAATTGCAGCATCCTACGGGACATCTGTTCAGGAATGACCAATTGATTGGTAATCGTCCACCAGTCTGCCGAGTACATTTATGGCATAAAATCTGTAAGTGCTACAGGAAGAGGGAGTAAAGCAAAGTTATTTGCAAAACATTAAATGGAGTACCACATCCTCAGTGCTCTCAGATATTTAGCTTATTAGCACTGGTGTCCTGATACAGGTGTCGTATGCAACTAGGTGAGAAATTGCCACTGCCAACACTGGACTTTTGCTCAGTGACTTCAGCATTTTGCGGGAGGGCGCTGAATAGAGCAGGAGAGAGAAGTCTGGTGGGAGCCCTTTTGCTGGTATAGAGGAGTTTGCAGTGATGATTTTGCTTAGAATGGTGGATGTCACGATCCTGGAGCCTTAACATTATACCTGTACTGCATAAAGGGAGTTCACACAAAGACACGATCCTGGCACCAAACAGCTTTTACAATATAAGACAATGAGCAACAAACTAAGGGTGGGGGCGGGGCGGGGGGGGAAAGGCTGCAATCAAAATAAGTACAATGTTACACATAAAACTCCTGGTATGAGTGTGTTTGGTTTTAAATTATAGTAAGTACATCCAAATTAATTGTACCAAACAGCTCCAAAAATCAAGGTGTCCCCAAGACCTTCGGTCACAGGGTAACTCACTGTGACATGCCGCTAATTCTTCAGACAATAGTAAAATGAGTAAGGGGCCAAAAGCAGGCAGGAATTTGAAGACAATGAGGGAGGTTGTTTGAATGGGTTCTGAGAAGGACAGAGAGCCAGTGATGATGTCAGAGGATGGGGATATGCTCCTGAGTTTAGATATGGGTATGAGAAGGTGTTATAGTTTGCACAACATGAATTCTGGACAGTTAAGAACACTGCACTCACCATAAAACTTAATGGATACTGAACTTTATCTTGCTCATGGGGGGTGGATACACAAATGACCATAGGGTGATCAGATGTCCCAATTTTATAGGGACAGTCCTGATATTTGGGGCTTTTTCTTATATAGGCTCCTATTATTCCCCACCCCGGTCCCTATTTTTTACATTTGCTGTCTGGTCACCCTAAATGACCATGATATCTACTTGTCTGCTAAACTCTGTTCCTTTTAAAGTGACCTCATCTTCCCAGCTCCCTCTGTCTGTTTCATTCCCCTGTCCTGCCCCGCCCCATCTGACAACTATATTATAAACTCTCTGGGGCAGAGACTATCTTCTTTGTTACCTGCCTTTACAGCAACTTGCACAAAAGAATCCTGATCTTGACGAGGGTTCTAAGATACTACAGTAATAATAAATTAATGTCAGTTTTGTAGTGATCCTGCTTCCAGCAAGTATGTTTTATGTACATTTCCAGCTGTCAGCTAGCAAAGGCAGTAACTGGAGCATAGCTTATATTTGCAGACAGTTGAGCCCTTCAATGAGATCTATAGTTGTCCTTTTGCTGTCAAGTTACCAGCTGTATCAGGCAACTGCCCTGATTACAAATACCTTTGAAACAGCTGCCAATAAAACTATAATAAAAGTTATGGCATTTTAAAGACTTGGCATAAGGCAAGTTCCATACCTGTCACTCAGTCTTGACAGCTACACTCAAACCCAGGAAGGCCATACTTACAGTTTAAAAATATCACAGTATGCTCTTGGCTGCATAAACAGGGGAATCTTTAGTAAGAGTAAAGAGGTTATTTTACATCTTTCAGAGTAGCAGCCGTGTTAGTCTGTATCCGCAAAAAGAACAGGAGTACTTGTGGCACCTTAGAGACTAACAAATTTATTAGAGCATAAGCTTTCGTGGGCTACAATCCACTTCTTCGGATATGCATCCGAAGAAGTGGGTTGTAGCCCACGAAAGCTTATGCTCTAATAAATTTGTTAGTCTCTAAGGTGCCACAAGTACTCCTGTTATTTTACATCTGTATTTGGCACTGGTGCAACCGCTGCTGGAAAATTGTGTCCAGCTCTGGTGTCCACTATTCCAGAGCATGTTGAAAATATGGAGAGGGTTCAAACAAGAGCCATAAGAATGATTAAAAGATTAGAAAAGATGCCTTATAGTGATAGAGTCAAGGAGCTCACTCTATTTAGCTTAACAAAGAGAAGACTAAGGGGTGACTTGATTGCAGTCTATAACCTATGTGGGGAACAAATATTGGACATTGGGCTCTTCAGTCTGGCAGAGAAAGGTATAACATGATCCAATGGCTGGATGTTGGAAGCTAGGCAAATTCAGAATGGAAATAAGGCATACGTTTTTCACAGTGAGGGTAATTAACTATTGGAACAATTTATCAAGGGTAGTGGTGGATTATTCATCACTGACCATTTTTAAATCTCGATAGGATGTTTGTCTAAAAGAATTTGGGGAAATTCTATGGCCTGTGTTATGCAGGATGTCAGACAAGATGATCACAATGGTCCCTGCTAGCCTTGGAACCTATGAATATAATAGTAACAAGCAAGGGGCAGATTTTCAAAGGCCCAGAGTGGCAGCTAGACACCCAACTTCCAATTGAACTCATCAGAATTTAGGCACCTAACTGACATTAGTGCCTCTGAAGTGCTTCCCCTGAAACATGAAGGCATTCCAAGCTGTGCAATATTAACAACACAGGGCCACATTCTCAAAGAGGTTGTCACGTGGCATCAAAATTGTCCCACAGAAATCCTGGGCGGGCCCGAACTTATGTGACAGATACCATCTTGGCCATCAGACCAGGAACTGAAACAGGGTCCTTCAGACTAAAAGCAGGACTCTCTTGCTGGGGCTGTAACATTCATACACTCTGTGGATCAGGCAGGGTATTATAGATGCAAAAAAATAGGCATGTGAATCCAGCCATTAGAAGGCAAGCAACCCAATTTGCTGGCAGATGCAGGTTTTGCACTCACAAATTTACCTGTCCAAAATCGCAGTTGCACATTAAGTGGTTGCTTTTGAAAATGTGCTTAGCTGCTGACAATATTCATTCCAACACTGTAGTCTAAAAACCATTAAAGAAAGAAGGGGAGAGGATCATCATGTCCTGTAGAAACCAAATCACCACTTTTCAAGGAAGGGTATAAAATAACAAGTGAGATGCCACAAGCACAACACCTGCACACCATAAAACTATCAAGAGAGAGAGAATACCAGTCTGTCCTATAGGAGACTATACTTAACACTACAAAAAGATAAACCATGAAGAAAACTAACAGCCTCCTCAAGGTATCAAAAATGCTCTAGTTTATATTGCTAGAATTAATGATCCATAAAAACATTTTGTCCCAGCCTCGGTCATCCCAAACCACAGCCCCCAACACATCTGCCGCTGTTTCATCTCTTCTGTTTTCAGTCACTTGAACGAGGTCCACCTGGGATGCTCCTGTGGTTACTGTCTCAAAGCCTCTGCAGATATGCAGTATCTGTAAGAGGGTAAACCACATGCTATATACAATTAATTGTCAGTCCGTATTCTGTTAAAAGACATGCTCCTAGGGAGTATAAACAGTCGATTTTACTTTATTTATCATGTCTTTAGCAATGATGTGCAGTATACAATTATCTTATTTCACATTTTATTTTCCAGCAGAGAAATGGATTCCATCACAGCAGAAAATATTTCCAGTGGTATGACTACCTGGAAGCTTGGAATCAATCAGTCTTTTTCACACAACACATCAGAAAACAACAGCAACTCTACCTGCATTATTTTGGATGCCTGGGATTGGTTATATACATTTCAGCCTATGTTCCTCTGGGTCATTTTTGTCCTGGGAGTGATAGAGAACGGCTTTGTCCTCAGCGTTTTGTGTTTCCACAAGAGTCGCTGCACGGTGGCTGAAATTTACCTGGCAAACCTGGCAGTTGCCGACTTGATGTTAGTTTGCGGTTTACCTTTCTGGGCCATTAATATCGCTAATCAGTTTAAGTGGCCTTTTGGCACTTTCCTTTGCAAGGTTGTCAATGCAATCGTTTACATGAACTTATATTCTAGCATTTATTTTTTGATGATGGTGAGCATCGATCGCTACCTGGCCCTGGTGAAAACCATGTCTCTTGGACGTATGCGACGAAGTACATGTGCCAAATGGAACTGCCTTATCATCTGGGTGTCTGCATTGCTCGTATGTTCTCCTGTTCTAGTGTTCAGGTCTATCAGTTATGTGGAAGAAGTCAAGGGCAGAGCCTGCATTCTTCAGTATCCATCCACACACTGGACAATTGCAACACACATTTTGCTGAATACTGTGGGCTTTTTGATCCCACTCTGTGTAATTACCTATTGTACTATTCAAATAATCAAAGCCTTACGAGACAACAAAATACAAAGACTCACAGAAATCCAGACTGAGAAGAGAGCCACCATCTTGGTCCTTGCTGTCCTTTTGCTGTTTATCATTTGCTGGCTTCCTTTCCAGATCACCACATTCATTGACATACTAATTCAGGCAGGCATCATTTCTGACTGCATTACTAAAGATGTCAGTGAACTGGTGACCCAGGTAGCTACATACTGTGCTTATAGCAACAGCTGCCTTAACCCAGTATTGTATGTCATTGTAGGCAAGCATTTCAGAAAGAAATCCAGGGAACTCTACAAATGCTGCCTGCCTAGGATATGCAACAAATCAGAGTCCATCCAGATGGAGAATTCTTTGGATACTCTGAGAACGTCCATTTCCATTGAATGCCCAAAGAAAAAGTCTGCTTCTTCATTAGCACGATAGCACTGTTTTGCTTATTGCAAAGTTACAAGAAAACCTTTCAACATATCAGTGCGTAAACTGTCCTTAATATCCATTGATTATGGCACCCCATTGTGTGCACTGGCTGCATTCATTATGCATGAAAACTTGGGGAGCCGATCTCAATACAAAACTCCATGATAGGCACCTACTTATACCAGCTAATGGACAACATTTTTTATGACTGAATCACATTTCATGATATATTTATATATTCATGGCTGAAGTATATTTGACACACTATCATTTTAAATATTTATATTGCTAATGAAGATAAGTGTCTGATATCAGAATATAGTTCTCTAAGTAAAGCCATCTTATAACAGCTATTGTCAGTATTATGAAGCTAACCACAGTACCCATACATTTGAAAGAATACATTTTTAATATAAGGAACATTTTTGAATGAGACTATAGTGAATAATGATCCTATAAGACCATCCAATCATAGAATATCAGGGTTAGACGAGACCTCAGGAGGTTATCTAGTCCAACCCCCTGCTCAAGGCAGGACCAATCCTCAGACAGATGTTTGCCCCAGATCCCTAAATGGACCCCTCAAGGATTGAACTCACAACCCTGGCTTTAGCAGGCCAATGCTCAAACCACTGAGCTATACCTCCTCCCTTTCAATTTAAATTGATATTTAGTGTCCACATTATTTTCCCCCTTTGGTCAATAAGGTGTTCCAAATGCTCCAATCCAAAAATTGCTGTTTACGTGATTGCCAGGTTATACCTTTTGGGGATTGCTCGGACTTTGGTGGGGTGGAATGGAATGGAGTGGAATCCTATATTCCCTAGAGTGGGACAATTTCTAGTCTTTTACATCTGTGTAACCCCCAACAACAAGGGTTGCACAGGTGTAACTGAGAGCACAATTTGGGTGAATGACTGTAGTTGACAATGTAGAATGTAAGCTGTTCAGGAGCAAAGACCTGTATTTTATACCTGTCTGTAAAGAGTAATTCACATCTGTGATGCTGTATAATTAATACACGAGAATACAGATTAGACATACGTGGGGTATACTCATAAAAAAAAGAAAAACAGAAGTATAATGGAAAAAAACATACAATAACTGCCTTTGAAATCAAACTGATGCTAGTGGAAGATCTGAATGATTAAGGAATGCATGAGCACATTCTTTATCATGTAATATAGGCTATATCTGCACTGTAGAGTTAACTTAGCTACACGAGTTAACTCCTCATGAGTAAGCCTAGCTCAAGTGAAAGCAGCCACACTGCAAAATGAGTCTGGAGCTGCACAGAGTGATTGTGTTAGCAGCTGCTGAATTGTGCTAACACTGGAGATGAGAGTGCTCAGCGCTTTGCAGAACTGGGCTCTGGACATTAGAGTACAGCTGAAGTCAATTGATGACACTCAGCCTTTTTCAGTAAGTGCTCAACAGCTTGCAGGCTCAAGCCCTTATGCAGTAGCAAGTGTTATTTACTCATACAGTGGATTCACTCCAGTGCTGCTGGGAGCCAAGATGCATATTATGAGAAGCATAAGTAGAGTGGCCCTAAATTACAATGAAAGCAGAGCAGGTTTAAAATTTTCTGATGGAAAGCTTTTCCCTCAGAATATGCCTTTTTTTTTTTTTTTTAACAAACGTAAAACGTGCTGTGGGAATATGTCAACTCTGACAAAATTTCATTTTAAAAAAATTTAAACTGTTTCAAGAATGGTGCAATGGAATATTTTCAATTTTTTGTTTCTTAGCTTATTGTTTACAAATTTATTTTGTTTGATATTATATTAGAAACCATAATATAATAAAAAAGTCAAAATCAGACTGAAATGTTTCAGTTTTATCAAAATAGAACTTTTTGACTGACTGAAAACAAATTGTTCTTGAAAGTTTCATTTCACAGGAAATACTGAAATGTCAAAATTTCCCATGGGATGGATATACCAAGTTTGGACTAGCTCTAAATGAAAGAATACTGAAGCCTGACATCAAAATAGAAAGTTTTCTTCTCTGATTACCTTCCTAGATAAAAGGAGAAGCAGCATGGCAGGTTTGTGAGAGGAAGAATTTCCAGAGAAGTAAGATGAGGAATAATTTATGCAGATGTGGAGAAAATTATTATTTTTAAAACAGGAAAAAAGCTACCCTTTTTTGAACCTTAAGAACTCTTTGGGATTGGGTTTGTTTCTGATAAAATAAGAACCTCCCTGAACCTTTGCCCAAAACTTGAACCATTTTGGCCATCTTTAATGATAAGAAAAAAAAATATTTCTGGGTTTTTTAACATCCTCACTGACGTCACTAAAGACCACACAACTTTCTGCCATAAGCCTTTGAAAACCATTACAGTCTATCATGTCAAAGCAGCTTTAGTGGGGTTGCTTAGAGAAAGTGAAGGCAGACTTTTGCCCATAATAACTGCAGAGCCCTATTATCATCTCAATAAGCTTATGTTTGTTGTCCACCAAGTTCATGGAGAAAAATGTGGGCAGGATCAACACAGTTTTACTATTGGTCATATAAATAAAAGCCATGAACAGTACATAATGGGCACAGGACTGGGAGCTCTATTCTAGGCTCTTACACTATCTGTTTCAGCTCTTATATAGCCTCTGTTACCACAGTATTTGAGCACCTCACAAACTTTCATGTATGTATTCTCCCAACCTTCTTGTGAGATAGTACTTCTCTGTCATCCCATTTTACAGATGGAGAACTGAGGCACAAAGAGGTCAAGACTCACTTTTTATAGTTATTTAGGTGTTGTTCTGCTCAGCATTGCAAGGCCTGAGTATCTTAGCCATCTAAATTACTTCAATGCTGGGCAGAACAACACCTAAAGATCTTTAAAATCTGGGCCTACATTACTTGTCTAAGGTCACTCAGGAAATCTGTAGCAAGAGCAGCAAATTCACTCTGGGTCTTCCAAGACCCAGGCTATCACACTAGCCACTGGGCTACCCTTCCTGTCTATACACCACTCTCTCCTTGTGTGGTTTGGGGCCAATAACATAACCTCTCTCTTTCTGCTTCCACAGCTGTAAAATAAGGATGACATTTGTTTATTCTCTCATTGGGAAGTGGTTAATATTCATTAGTTAATGTTTGTAAGTCACTATATAAAAGTGTTAAGTATTATTATTTCTCATTTAAGTTCTCAACCATTACTGTACATTGACACATAGCTATATGTGTATGGAAATCTAAGTAGGCTAAAAACTGTGTTTGAAATGATGTGTGTATGCAGGAAACTTTGTTTTACTGGTATAGAATAAGTGATCAACGTGTCACAAGTGGATTTTGAAGAGGATCTTAATAAAGAACATAGTATTATCCATCATTTTGTTATACTGTAGCAATAATGTTATATGGAAGATCATAAAAGCTTCACAAGACCTTTATTAGGAAGGAATATCATTTCTAATGATTCGGGTATCGGTCTGAGACTTCTGGGATCTTTTCTCAGTTCTGCTACTTGAATTCTGTAAACTTTGGACAAGTAACTTAAACAAATAGATAAGCAGAGACAAAGAGGTTAACTTATGTCTCAGTTTACCAACTTGATAGAAATGTTCTGAGGTTCAGATAATGATTGTTAAGTGCTTTTAGATCCTCAGATGACATGAGCACTTTATAAGAAAGTCCTAATTCATTTTATCTGAGTGCCTGTATAAGCATAAGATATAAACGAATGTATTATACGTAAGCATCTTAGACGAAAGGCAATGGCCAGTTACATTATGAAACTGTATCCAAAGGAGTGCTCTTAACCCTTCACATCATACACTATAATGCAGAAGTTACTGGACAGGATTCTTTCTAGTGCCCATGCCTTGTAAAATCTTGATATCTGTGTGGAATGCTACCCAATCACAATGCACTCGGCACAACTTTAAATGAGTACAGAAGGTGCAAAGCAGTAGATAAGCAGGCCCACTATGTGTGAATCTGTAGCATAGGCCCTACAGCTCAGTATAAGCTGCCTATTGATCAGTAGATGCCAATAGAATGTGTTGGTTCAACAATCTACCCTAAACATAGGCTTTCTGTATATGCTCCCCAGGATTAATCTTTCATTGGAATCACTCTCCTCCTCCGAGTGTGACACAAAAAATTCTAAAGGTTACAATAAAAGTAATAGGAGACAGGAAACAACAATTCTTTGATCCAGTTTAGAAAATGAACAAAGAAATGTTTTTTCAATCAGTAAAACACAGCTGCAATGCGTAATGCTCAGTGCATGTGCGCTGGCTGCTCTCAGACACAGATTCCTGTCCAAATGAGGCCAAAAAGGCTCAAAAGCCATTTAAAACTCTGACATGTTATTACTCACGTTTACATTCTGAAAAATGACTGCATTGAGAAATGCACCAGCATTAGTGAAGGGAAATATAGGAAAGTCCAGGACTCTGGTTGTGCTACGCTTACCTTAGTGAGTCATGATGGCCAGAAAACAAGAATTCTGTTTCGCAAAAAAATGACGATGTTTTGACGTTTGTTCTCATTCTGTAATGGTGAGTGCCCTAACCACTGGACTATTGGTTATTCTGGACTCTTGCTCTCTCCGTGATCAAAACACTCCATCCTCAGAAATCTTCCTCATGAAAATTTAATCAAAACCAATATGTTTCCGCAAAAAGTCTTGTTTTTGATGAATCAGCATTTTCCAATGGAAAAGTTTCATTGAAAAATTCCAACCAGCTCTAATCATGAGAACTCACTGCACAGCCATGAATGACATAAAATCTTTCATAATATTTCCAACTGCTTCCCCAATAGCAAAGCATACTGGGAAGTGGGAATTCAGAGGGTATGTCTACACTGCAAAAAAAATAGGTTCTTAACTCAGGTTAACTACCTCACATTAGCAAACTCAGGTTGAAAGAGCAGTGAAGACCATGGCAGCTTGGCTTTCAATTCAAGTTAGCAGCTGGAGTTCAAACCTATCGGAGAGCCTGGAGTTGAACCGGTTGTGCCAACCAGAGTTAAAATCCCAGTTGCAGTGTCTTCTCTGCTGCTTTAACCCAAGTTAGCTAACCCAAGTTAAGAATACACTTTTTTTTTTTTTGCAGGGTGGACATACTCTGGGATATGGTGAGCTACAATCATTGAAAAGGTAGCCAGAGGGGAGCAATGTTTTATGTATATTTTAATGTAAATAAATGAGAGACAAGGTGGGTCAGGTAATACCTTTTATTGGACCAAATTCTGTTGGTGAAAGACAAGCTTTCAAGCTACACAGAGCTCTTCTTCGGTTCTGGTAAAAGCACTGAGAGTGTCACAGTGAAATACAAAGTGGAACAGATTTTTAAGCATAAGGAGTTAACACATGTTGCAAGAGACCATTCACGATAAAGTGGGCACTTAACAACTCTGCAGTCATAGGGCAAAGAAGGATTAGTGGGTTACAGATTGTTGTAATGAGACAACAATCCTGGGACCAACACGACTACAACACTGCAAACAACAAATGTAAATAAATGACATTCCTATCCCTTCACTATTTACCGCCATAAGATTTTATTTAAATAAGTAGGATCAAGAGATCAGGAGTCTGACCACTTCAGATTCTGAATTGGTTAGACCTGGGCTTTGGTGTGGGTCTTTCTCTAGTAAAAGAACAAGGGACGTGAGAAAGGAGCGAAGATGGCATTTGAAATACCTTGCATTGGGTTACAAGTGGTTTCAAGTGAGCAACTGTCATTTAGAAGGTTAATAGCTGCAGTGCTAGGGAAATCTGTGCAGTTATTCCGTTGTGAATTACCACAGTATTGAGTGCCCAGAGGACATGAACACAAAGCAGCACCAACAGCATGAGTGAGTCATAGGAGGCAATGTTCATCTGCTTTTAAGCAAAGACCACTCTGCTTCCCACTGCAGGAGTGGATAGGAAAAAGGACTGCACCATACACATACCCAGATAGGGTTTGAGCCAAATACCATTCAAGTCAATGGAAAGACTTACCTTAGACCAGGCCCATGGCTCAGAGATCCTACTCACGCATTTAGTTCAAAGATGAGCATTGGCCAGAATACTCTACGGCAGGGGTCAGCAACCTTTCAGAAGTGGTGTGCCGAGTCTTCATTTATTCACTCTAATTTAAGGTTTCGTGTGCCAGTAATACATTTTAACGTTTTTAGAAGGTCTCTTTCTATAAGTCTATAATATATAACTAAACTATTGTTGTATGTAAAGTAAATAAAGTTTTTAAAATGTTCAAGAAGCTTCATTTAAAATTAAATTAAAATGCAGAGCCCCCTAGACCGGTGGCCAGGACCCGGGCAGTGTGAGTGCCACTAAAAATCAGCTCGCGTGCCGCCTTCGGCACGCATGCCGCAGGTTGCCTACCCCTGCTGTATGGTTAATAAATGAGTAAAAACAGTGGGCCCCATTCTACATTACATAGGAATAACTCATGCAAGGGATGTGTTGTTTTATATTCAAGTAATCCACACCTAATGGAGAGAATGCTTTATGAGTGACGCTCACTGTGTGTCCTGTTGTTATGGCAGGAATCGGCAGGTGGCACAATTACACAATCTTCTACATACTTTTTCGTGGCATGTGAGCAAATGTTCAGACTTTGAAAAATATGCTGTGTTCTTGTTAGGTTTTGTTATACAAGTCTCTGGTAGACGAGGTGGGAGCAGACAGAGAGTTTAATCTCTGCCTCAGTCTCTGATTACAGACAATTCTTGAGCCAAAGCTGATCCATGGGAACGAAGCATTGGTATTGGGCTGGGGTCCCTGAAAGAAGGCATTTCCTGCATGCTGTTTGACCACCTCTGTTCCAGAACTTGGGGGTGCATGTAAATAAAGCAAATTAATTTAGAATATACCCAGCCTCCATGTCACTGATTTCTCCTCCAGTAGGAAGCTAACCTATAAGGCCTGCACATCTGCTAAAGATTAGCAGAGGAGTGATACTGGTGTCAGAAAAGGACCCGGATTTAGATAGAAGGGGCATGTCACAGGTACTTCATCAACTACCCAGTGAGCAGCAATGTCTAGTCTGCTTTCGTGGTCCCCAGTCACAAACAAATACAGTCTATTTCTTTTCCACCACATGTATCTTTAATCCTCTGTTTTCAAACAGGGCAGGGCATAGTACATGTATACAGGAGAAGCCACCTTCCACCCAGCTTCTCTCCTCCACCCAGCTCAACCTCTGAGCTCTCTGTTCCTCCCAAATATGTATCCTCCCAGTTACTAAACCAATTACCTCATTAACCCAACAGTTATCACCAAGGGTTAGTAATCCACATTAGAAACAGGTTAATTGGCTCCAGTTGTGCCTGTAGCCTTCTCCGTGCTACAGCTAGCTCTCTGTCACAGGGTAACACACTGAATGTTTCCATTGAGGGAGAAAGGGGGTAAAGGGGGCTTGGTTTGCCACTCTTACCGATGTATAGGAAGATGAGGGACTTGACCCACTGAAAGGGCAGGATCACTGAGCCCCTCTGGGCTCCCTTACACTGTACTGTTGTGACCAGCCTGCACTTTACCAGCACACATACAGGTAGGGACAAACCCAGCTGCAGTTACATACACACAGGTTCTTTACACAGCCCCTGCATGGAAAGGCACAGCTAGGGCACCTCCCAGTCCCTAAGGCATGGAGTGTAAACCCCAAATTATACCATCTTGTGCTGCACAGAGAACTGTACAGCATAAGCTCATGAAATTTGCCCCCTCCCTCAATGTGGAGCAAGATATGCAACAGCTTTCTGCTGCAAGTTATGATTTCCATAGACACTGGCTTTAGACAAAGCAAAACAAATTTATTAACTACAAAAGATAGATGTTAAGTGATTATAAGGGATAGCAAACAGATCAAAGCAGATTACCTAGCAAATAAACAAAACACACAAACTAAGCTTAATATACTGAAAAGATTGAATATGAGTAGCAAATTCTCACCCCAAATGATGATTCAAGCAGGCTGCAGAAATTCTTAAGGGCCAAGCTTCAGTAGTTTACAGGTTGGAATCCCCAGGTGTTTCATTCACAGGCTAAAAATCCCTTTAGCCTGGGTCCAGCGCTTCCCCCAGTTCAGTCTTTGTTCCCCAGGTATTTTTAGGAGTCTCTTTGGGCAGGGAGTCAGTGAAGAACCACGATGATGTCACTTCCCTGCCTTATATAGCCTTTGCATATGGTGGGAACCATTTGTTTCCAAGCTTGGTTCCCATGCCAGTCAGTGGAAAAACACAGATATCCCAAGATGGAATCCAGCACCAGCTGACCTGATCACATGGCCCTGTAGTGTCCTAGCAGCCATGAGACAGAGGCCATTTCTAGCATCCTCAGGAAGGCTCCCCAGTGGGAGATAAACTTCTTCTAAGGCCTATAATTCTAATGGCTCATTAACCTGAATGGGCCCTTCCCAGCCAGCCATCTAGATTGACAGTCTTTTGCCTAGTGGGTGTTCCCCAGGCGTAAACACATTTGTAATACAGATATATAGTCAATATTCCTAACTTCAGATACAAAAATGATACATGTATACAAATAGGACAATCATATTCAGTACATCATAATCTTTCCAATGACACCTCACATGACCTATCTTGCATAAAATACATGATTATGTCATAATCATATAATAATATTACTGTAAAGAATATGGGGTGCAGTGTCACACACAGCTCCCCCCAAAGGGAGAAGTCCCACAGCAAAGGCAGGGAGGCAGGCTGTGTTTCCTTGCATTGTATTCCCCAGTGCTGAGGGGATGGGAAGAATCAGGAGGAGCCCAGCTAATTTTCCTGACCTTTTGCTTCTCAACTCTAGTGCATCTATTCCAGCAACCCTGAGCCCAAAGTCTATGCAAACCATTCCCCATATGAGGGTTTCCATAGGGCAAGGGAAAGATGGGGTCTGAAAAATAATTCTAGGAAGGACAGAGGACCATCCCCCCCTTCCAACTTTCAGCATGGTAAGGGAAGATGGTCATGCTTCTCCCACCACAGCTCTCAAGCCAGTTTAGAGGGATGGAGGAGGGTGAGCCCTACGGCCAGCTGCTCTTTGTACTTCATCCAACCCTGCCCAGCAGTTGTTGAGCAGAGATGAGGGCTCTGCTCTGCAATGCTAGGCTCAGCTACCATGGGAGACAGTGGAGAACCACCTTCCTAGGTATTGGGGGGCGGTTACAGAATGGATTTTGGCCAGCCAGACCCCCAGTATTGTCAACTCTCACACTTTTAACATGCCCCTACCAATTTGGGGTGTCTTTTTAACCTGTCTCATGAAAACACGATCAAAGGCTGCCAAATCACAAATTTTCCCTTATTCAAAATGGCCAAAATCTTCTATTACTGTCAATGGGGCTGAGGCCAGCAAGATAGCTGCCCTTTCCCTACCCTTGATCCACATGTGAGCATAAGATGCATAACCTCTCGTTTTGGTCAGATTGAAGGCACACCCATAGAGTGGCAAAATAGCTGCCACTCTATGATTGCTGGGGCTGGACAGGACACCGACTGCGAGGAGCAGCAGAGACACTGGGAAAGGCGAAGGGGGAGAATGAAGGGGAACAGGCACTGGAAGAGCAGGAAGGAGATTTAGTGGTTTCAGGGGAATGGGGTGCAGGAGGGAGAGGTGGCGTGGAGGGGTCCAAAGGAGGGGGAGGCAGGACAGTGTGAGGAGGGGACTTCACAGTAGCCAGAGGTGGAGTGTGTGGGGCTGCACTGGCCAGCCTTGGGCAGAGATATCAAGGGGGCAGTTAGGGAAGTGCTGATTCTTGCAAAAGGCTAAACCAATCCCATGGTGTTTACTGTGATATTTTCACTTATGTGAGTGGTTGACATAAGTTTAAAGTTCCTTAATATGTGCATCTGTAACTCACCAGCCCTACAAAGTAACATAAGTTCTATGTGTGTGTGAGACTCGTGATGCATTAATTAGATCAGTAGGTCTCAAAGTCTATACCATTCAGCTATTCTTTTATCAAGGGAATAGGAGAGGAGAAAGTCAGTCAAGAGGGTAATAGGGAATGGAGGGCAGTTCCCCTACCTTACAGGTGAGGAGAGGGTAAGTGGAGCCTCCATCTCGATAGCCAGGGAAAGGTGGTGTTGAGTGCGTTAAAGTTTGACTTTTCAACCTGGAATTGTCATGCACCCATTGGCAGAGGAGTAGAGGGGAGTTAAAGTCAAAAGACAAGCTAAAACATGCTATTGGATGCTTTTTAAATCATGATTGGGACAGTCTGACTCATAATTTTTGATCTCTTGAGGTTGGTAATACTGAGTCCATCCCACCCTTCTCCCTAAGCAAGTGATTGGGCAACAAAATGGCAAATGAAATTTAATGTGGTTAAATGTAAAGTAATGCACATTGGAAAAAATAACCCCAACTATACATACAATATGATGGGGGCTAATTTAGCTACAACAAGTCAGGAAAAAGATCTTGGAGTCATCGTGGATAATTCTCTGAAGATGTCGGCGCAGTGTGCAGGGGAGGTCAAAAAAGCAAACAGGATGTTAGGGATCATTAAAAAGGGGATAGAGAATAAGACTGAGAATATATTATTGCCCTTATATAAATCGATGGTACGCCCACATCTTGAATACTGCATACAGATGTGGTCTCCTCATCTAAAAAAAGACATACTGGCACTAGAAAAGGTTCAGAAAAGGGCAACTAAAATGATTAGGGGTTTGGAATGGGTCCCATATGAGGAGAGATTAAAGAGGCTAGGACTCTTCAGCTTGGAAAAGAGGAGACTAAGGGGGGATATGATAGAGGTATATAAAATCATGAGTGATGTGAAGAAAGTGGATAAGGAAAAGTTATTTACTTATTCCCATAATACAAGAACTAGGGGTCACCAAATGAAATTAATAGGCAGCAGGTTTAAAACAAATACAAGGAAGTTCTTCTTCACGCAGTGCACAGTCAACTTGTGGAACTCCTTACCTGAGGAGGTTGTGAAGGCTAGGACTATAACAGTGTTTAAAAGAGAACTGGATAAATTCATGCTGGTTAAGTCCATTAATGGCTCTTAGCCAGGGTGGGTAAGGAATGGTGCCCCTAGCTTCTGTTTGTCAGAGGATGGAGATGGATGGCAGGAGAGAGATCACTTGATCATTGCCTGTTGGTCCACTCCCTCTGGGGCACCTGGCATTGGCCACTGTCGGTAGACAGGATACTGGGCTAGATGGACCTTTGGTCTGACCCAGTACGGCCGTTATTATGTTCTTATGTTATGTTCTAACTCTGACTTTTTGTCTATCACTTAATATCAATTAAAATCTGTCTTTTATAGTCAATAAATTTGTCTAACTTTATCTTTACCAGTGAGTTTGTATGAAGTGTGTAGCAAATCTAAGGTCTTGCAAAGGCTGGTGTACGTCCACTTTCCATCGCTGAAGTGGTGAACCAATTAATAAATCTGCATTGCTCGTCTTAAGCAGTTCAAGACGGTATATTCCTGAGGTACAATGCTGGGAGGATTTGACTCTGATGCCTTTCTCTGTGTGATTCATGAGTGGCTCTGGGAGCATTCATGCAATATAGCTGGGCGTGGGGCTCCACATGCTGTTGTGCTGAGTGATCACAGTGCCTGGTGGGGTTTGCTGCTGGTCACTAGCAAGGCATTGTGAGAGACAGCCCAGGCTGGAGAGAGTTAAGGGGGCACAGCGGTCCCACAGTCCCAGGCTACATGCTGGGGGGATCCCGTCACAATACTAACTTCACTGTATATGGAATTTCACTAGAACCGAGTTCACAATAGGCAGATTCCACTGTACCATGATGTGCAAAGGAGGTAGTTATGGAATGTGTTCAACTCATTGGTTAAAAACTACTCCTCTGATTTGTGGTCAGCCAGTGCCAAATATTTAAAATTACTTACAGAAGAAAGAAAAACTACCTTGGACGAAATAAAAAAAGGAATTGAGTAGCTGAAAATTTATTTCATTCTCAGTGAAACATATGGAGTTTTAAACCTTATACTGTATAAATGTTGTAGCAGTGATAATTCTAGGAGCTGTTCGCTAGCAAGCAGGCTCTGGGGAATCTGAGGTGCTTTCCTTGATTCCACAGAGCCTTTAGAAAGCGCATAGGCTCCAATTGACAGTGGGATATGAAGTCAATTGTAGCTGTGGTTCAAACTCAGGTTGTAACAGAAAATTACTTTCCTGCAGTTACTTTCAGTAGTCCATAGTAAATGAATGTGAGGTTTCAGCTCACATGTAAAAGACACCAGCATGATTAGCACTAATTGGTACCAACAACTGGTCAGAAAACAAAGAAGGAGGGAAAACAAGCAAATTATTTGTATCTATTTTTTAGTCAAATTGTGCTTCCGTGAAAGTTTTGCAACTTTTTGTGAGCTTTTTCACAATTCTCCCCTACTCAATTTTTCTTATAAATTTCATTTTGACAAATTTTCAGACCATCTCTGTGGCACCCTTGTTTGCTGTCATGAAAGGAAGCATGGCCAGTGGTTAGGCAGGGGAAAACCCAGGTTCAGTTCAGTTCCACAAGTGGCCTGCCTCTGTGCCACAGTCTCTCTGACCCTCATTTCCCCATCTGTAAAAGGGGCATATCAGCACTTCCCCACCTCACAGGGTGTTGTGGGGACAACTACATTAGAGATTGTGAGGGTGACAGGGGGCCATATAAATATCTTAGATGTACAATAGCCCCTCAATACCATCTCTCTGTGGTTTAAAGATGATGCCCCAGGCAGAAGGGACATAGCTAAAACACTAGCAGCAGAAAGCTTATATTAAGATTGGCTGACTTTTTTTTTTTTTGGAGATCATATGCTGTGACTGTGTAGGAAGCAGACAAATATTTCTTTGCCTTGCCCTAAAATCTGCAAACTCGTGTCTTATAGAACAGTTCTGAGGCTAGATTGCTGTAATAGGACTTTGAGATTAGATAACTATAAGACGACTCCTAGAAAACTAAAGACAATACAATGGAGCTGCCTGGTTATGAAGCAAAATTTCATGTGGGGAGCACATAGCACCAGCGCTCTAGGTTCTACACTGGCTGTATTTTAATCAGTAAATTGCTAGGTGGAGATAAAGGTATTGCCACTGGTAAAAGGGCTAAATGGCTTGGAACTCAATTACTTGAGAGATTGCCTCTCTCTCAGTGTCATACCACCAGAGCTGAGATTAGAGCCCTGCAACCCAACCCAAACCCCATGAGATGAGACTGCAAGTGTCAGGTCCAGGTGGGAAAACAACTGGACCCTCTCACAATGAGTCAACTCTCCAAGTCCTGCCTGTGGGGGTGGCACCACAGGGGCTGCATGCCCTGCTTCCCCTGCTAGCAGCACCTCACTGTGCTGTGTGCGCGGCAGAGTGTGCGCGCCAAGGAGTCGCAGCATGCACATGGTGCAGCAGGAGGTGATGGACAGCAGGAGTGGGGCATGCAGCCACGCTGATCCCATGGGCAGAAGGAGGAGAGCCAATCCCATGGCAGGAGGAGGCATCAGCACTAACTCAGGGTCAAGGGGAAAGGTCGAGATCAGGTCGGAAAATGACTATACCCTCTTGGATTCAGGATGGGTGGGCTTGGGTCTGGGTTGGGCCTAAAAATTAGACCTGAGCAGACCAAGATGACCAGAGGCCCTTGAGCAGCAGGTCCCTCTACATAAATGGGAGGAGCCTGCTGGCAGACAATCTGCATGGGATCATATCCTGTGTCTTGCTCCTTGGTCCTCCAGAGCTTATAGACACGGTGCACAGTCCATCATCCTTCCGAGTATTTGAGGAGGGGGTAGGAAGGAGTTTGGAGGGAGGGTTATGATGGCACTAGACCTAGCAGAGAGATCCTGCCCAAAATATGTTCAGCACAGGAATGGAGCAGGGTAAGGGAGGCGGAAAAGGGTGGCTGTAAGTCATTATGGTGCCTCCCTATGTCCTGGGGCAAATCGGGAAGTCTACCTGGCGCCTAGAGTAAATTACTGCAGCTTTAGGGCTTCTCTAGCATACACTTGGCTACCATTGCAACCAAGACCAGCCTGAATGCAGTTGTCAACTGGCCCCCCGCCCCCATCTCCCTGGACCATGCTGGTGGTTGTGGGGGCAATACAGAACCAGTTGCACTGGCTCATCCAAGGAATACCCTTTGCAAGTGACATTCCCTGATGGGGAGATCTGCTGTTTTCAGGGCCCCTTGGCACTGCTGAAGTGGCTGCATCTCAGCAAGCTGCAAAATTGTGCCCACTCTCCACGGCAGGGTGAGGCACATTGACAGGGCAAGGTGGGTTGGGCTTAACCCCAGGAAACTTGTGTAGGGAAGCCCAGTCCTGTAGCTAGAGCTTAGTCTCCAGGGTCATCAAGCTAGCTCCTTCCTTATTAAAAAGTTTTTTTAAAAAGCCCATATGTAAACATCTGTCAGCACAGAGACAGACTCTGCTAAACCTCAGCAGTTTGTAGCAATTAGGCATCTACTAATGGCATTCATTGAGCCCACCTTATGTCCTAATGAGGGGGTGGACACTTCCGTGGTTCACTGCCACATCTATTCCTGCCCTCAGCCTGGGAGGGCTGTATGTTATGACACATACTAAATGGGCCCTTTCCTTCGGTTGTGCAATTGGAAACAATGTCAGTTTAAAGAGGAAATATCACAGCCTGGGGAGGGAGTTTAGCTTGTGTTAGTACTAGGAATATGATCTCTGATTCACACAGATTTAGCTTATAAAAACAGGATGACCTCTAAGGAATTTTTAGTGGAAAATAGCCATCAGGAATCACTACTTGGAGAATGTTTTCAGAATTCCCTGCCTCTAGGTGACCCCATCCCTTTTTCTTCTTTCAAAGCTCACTTCTACTCCAGTATATCAGTGACATTCATATTTACTTCAGAGTAATACAAATGGCCACAAGTGCTCCAGCAGACCTTCATTTCCTCAAGCCAGAGTGAAAATGAGAGCAATGTAACATACTCTCCAGATTTAGAGGAGTGGTAGGATGTTGTGTATTGTATAGTATTGACATTGACAGTCTGTGGTGCAGGTGTTCTTTGAAATATGTGGCATTTCTGTTTATTTGCTACATAAGGGTGCTAAAATCTACCTTCTAAATCTAGCAGCTGCTGACGTGGTCTTCCTTGTGCGCCTCCCTTTCTGGGTTGAGACCATCAGGAATAAATACAACTGGCCATTTGGTACTTCCTTTGTCATAGCACCAAACACATCAATCAAGATGAACACATACACCAGCATCTTCATTAGTGGCAATCAGCATGGATTGCTATTTACGTTTCGTTCACACCCTGAAAAACAGAGGGAAACTAGAAGTAATGCTCAGGCTAAAGCAATCTGTCTGCTGGCCTGGGTCTCTAGAAGTCTGAGCATCCCAACATTTACATTTTGGTCTGAAATATCTACAAGACTTGAATATCTTCTCTTGCACACTAGTCTTCCCCAGGAAACAACTGCTCACCTGACATTAAACATCATGGGGTTTGCTTTGCCATCTTTAGCAATCATCATCTTTAACTACCACATCGTTCATCCTCTACGAGAAAACACAAGAGGCCAAGGGACCACAAGAACACAACAGCCACCATGTTGATCTTCACAGTTGTGCTTACATTTCTTTTCTGCTGGACTATCACATTTTTGTTTTCTTATTGAGGAATGGAAGCTGACAAGCAGGGCCGGCTCTAGGATTTTTGCCGCCCCAAGCAAAAACAATTTTGGCCGCCCTCCCGTTTTTTTCTTACCCCACCCCCGGCCCCGCCTCAACTCCGCCCCTTCCCCAAATCCCCAGCCCTGCCTCCTCCCCCCAGGCTCTCAAGCCTAGGAGGGAGGGGAAGAAGCTGCGCGTGTGCCGCGGCCGCTTGGGGTCTCCCCCTCCCTCCCAGGCTCTCAAACCTGGGAGGGAGGGTGAGCAGCGGCGCGCGAATCAGCTGTTTCGCGTGCCGTGGTGTGCGAGCGGCAGCAGCGGAGGTGAGCTAGGGCGGCCGGGGCACATTTTTAGGGGCGGCATGGCCGGTGCCAGAGTGCCGCCCCAAGCACCAGCTTGTTTTGCTGGTGCCTAGAGCCGGCCCTGCTGGCAAGGGCTGTTCCTGAGACTTGTTCAATTTTGGCTCCTAATTTTCTCCAAGAGTTGCCTTAAACCTGGGATTTATGTATTTGTTGGGAAGTACTGCAGGGAGAAGGTTTTTAAAGTTTATATACAATTTATTCCCAGCTGATTTCCTTGAAAAGGCCTAGCACCTCGAGAGAAATCTTCATAATTTTACATCCAGCTTGAAACAAGTTCTTAACACAAGAATTCTGCTTCTGCTTCATTTTGATGTTAATCTCTTTAATATCTGAGAAATGTGACATGAATTGCCCAGGATTAGCTCGGCCTGTAAATATTGAATGCATATTTAACTAGAGTAAATCCTGTGGGTTAATTATTTCTCCATGGTTTTTCAACTGCTATGCTATGTGTCCAAATGAACAAATACCACATTTTCACCCAATATAGAGGATTAACACAGTGTCACCCAAGAGAAACTCTTATGCAACAGATATTGGAAAGATGCTTTAAAATCCTCTCTGGTCAGGAAACCCAGCACAGCCTCTGCAACTGAGTAGTTAGCTCACAGGAAGACAAAAATAACAGAATTTAGCTATCATACACAGGTAGATAGCAAAGAGGGACGTTTCAAGAGTTGATGAGGAGCCCACCAAGTTGTCTTGCATGAAAGTTAAGATGCCATCTGCACTGTACCACAGCAAAAAGGGTAGTTCGTCCTTATGTCACATTCTGCTTGGATGGCTTCTTAGAGAGACCATGGAAAAACACCATCGATCTAAGCTGGCTCATTTATCAGTCACAGGAAAGGAAAATCCCTCAAATTGGAAATCAGAACAATTGTCGACCTATGAAAAATTACCAAAGGGTTAAAAATTGTACTGCATCATGTCTATTGACCATTTGGTAGAGTTCAGTGTTAACCACTGTATACACCTGAACTGCAATGTGTGAAACTGTACAATGCTTACAAACAGGTAGATGTAAATATGGAGTTGATCCACAGATGGTATACATCTGTGTAGCTCCAAGGAATTATGACAGTTTACAGCAGCTAAGGATGTGGCTCTGTTATTTTTAATCTTTGCTATTTTTACTAATAGTCTTAGTGATGTAATGTTTGACAGTTGTTTCTAATATCATTGATACATAAATATTGTACACTACATGAAAGTGTTCCATAAGGTGAGCATACCTGACTTGTTAAAAAAAAAAAAAAAAAACCACCACACACACACACGGCCTTTTTGGGGGCCAATCTTACAGAGATGTAGGCTGAGATTTTCAAAGTGAACTCAATGGCGCTGAGAACCTAATTCACTTAGACTCTCTTGGAAATCCTAACCTTACGCGTTTGATTATGTAACTTTACTCCTGCAAGTAGTCATACTTGCTTCATTGGGGCTACTCAGATGAGTAGAGTTATTCAGCTACTGGAGTAATTTTCTACATCATTTGTAATATTACAAAGATGAACTGTGCTGTTAAAGAGAATCTCTGACCAAATCCTCAGCTGGTGTAAAGCAGAGGAGCTCACTCTAGTCCATGGAGTGATGTTTCTATGCACCAGCTGAAGATCACTCCAGTACTTTGCTAATATGACCAAGAACTCCATTCAAAGGCTTGTCAGCTAGACAAGAATTCTTTTGATTTTTCTCCAAAGTCTAGATGGAGAAATCTGTACCTGTTGCATTTGTTTCCATAATAGTTTACTATAGTCTTAATATCTGGTAAAGACACCCAGAGCTCTGGCTATGCACTTCTATTTTTGTTGGTATGAATCAAAATTAAAATGTACTTTGTCTCATTCTTTCCTTATGCTCCCTGTCTATTGCATTCGTTATGTCATCTTATACTTTGATGGTTGGTTCCGTGGGGAAAAAGGCAGTTTTGTGTTTGTACGGCACCTAGCACAATGGGGTCCTAGTCTACAATTGGAGTCCCTAGGTGTTACCACAATAAATAGTAATTATATCCCAAATCGGCACTGGGCAGCAAGGAAATTTCTCTTCAGTCATGTACCCCTGTAGGACAGGCACAAGCTGACAGTTGGGAGATCTAACCCAATTATAGTACAAGGTTATATATTTACAAGCCATAGAAAGAAATATATTATGTGCTTGGAACCAGTCAAACTGCATCACTATGAAAGGAAAATAAGTCTGTGAACCCAGAACAATGCAGAGAGGAGAAAGGGCAAATACAATACAGCTGTATGTGTTCAACAGTTCATGAAATCAGTTTAAAAAACCAACCTTCTACTCACAGCAGTAATTAGCATTTTAAATAAAAATGGCAAGTCATGAGAACGATTCCAATGGTTCTTGGTTAAGAAATCTGTCCAGCTTCCCCTAATTCTATTGATTTGTTGTTTTTTAAATCTTGACCTAATTCATTTCCTGTGGATCCTTTTTCATTTCAGCAAAGGAAGCCTTTTGGAGGAGTTGGGGGAGCCCCACAGCTGAAACCCATCTGATTACTAGACTGGGTTAAGTGATCATGGAATGAGGATTACCTATAACAGTGTGAATTTTACTCATTTTGGCATATTTGAGATCAATGTGAACTGCTCACTTGTTCCAGTGAGTTATTTGTGAGCAAAAAATCTGCTTCTGGTCCACCCAGATAAGTTGCATTCAGTTAAAAATAAATAAAGAAGGGATACTTACTCACGGAGCATCATTGAGAGAAAAGGAAAAGTGGAAAGAATGAAAAAAAGGTATGAATGGATGTGTCACTTTCCCACTATTCTTGGGGACCTAAAAAGGCAAGAAACTTTCCTCTTTTCGGGCTGACTAACCCTCATATATTCATGTATATGTAGACAAATAAGGGGGAAATGCTTCTTACACAGAATTTAGGGAAAGACTTCCATGATGTCAATGGACACTGTATCAAACCCAAAATGAATGCCCTGCTTGTTTCAGCTGTACATAGCTACCAAACAGTGTGAGATTAACCTGTTTATGAACTGTTTAGTTCTGGAATTTTAAAATTACACAATTTGATTTCCTAGCTTCCTGCAAATAGAATGGTTTTATACGGTACTTAGTGGAGTCTCAGATCAATAGATTTAATCCACAATACCAGTGAGGGCAAAGCAAAGTGCTTATTTATAAATGCATTAAGCAGATGTAAAAGTCTCTGGCTTCTGGCTCCTATTTCTGCTTGCATTACAGATCATAGAATATCAGGGTTGGAAGGGACCTCAGGAGGTCATCTAGTCCAACCTCCTGCTCAAAGCAGGACCAGTCCCCAACTAAATCATCCCAGCCAGGGCTTTGTCAAGCCTGACCTTAAAAACCTCTAAGGAAGGAGATTCCACCACCTCTCTAGGTAACCCATTCCAGTGCTTCACCACCCGCCTAGTGAAAAAGTTTTTCCTAATAACCAACCTAAACCTCCCCTACTGCAACTTGAGACCATTACTTCTTGTTCGGTCATCTGCTACCACTGAGAACAGTCTAGATCCACCCTCTTTGGAACCCCCTTTCAGGTAGTTGAAAGCAGCTATCAAATCCCCCCTCATTCTTCTCTTCTGCAGACTAAACAATCCCAGTTCCCTCAGCCTCTCCTCATAAGTCATGTGCTCCAGCTCCCTAATCATTTTTTGATGCCCTCTGCTGGACTCTTTCCAATTTTTCCACATCCTTCTTATAGTGGGGGGCCCAAAACTGGACACAGTACTCCAGAGGAGGCCTCACCAATGTTGAATAGAGGGGAATGATCATGTCCCTCGATCTGCTGACAATGCCCCTACTTATACAGCCCAAAATGCCATTAGCCTTTTTGGCAACAAGGGCACACTGTAGACTCATATCCAGGTTCTCATCCACTGTAACCCCTAGGTCATTTTCTGCAGAACTGCTGCCTAGCCATTCGGTCCCTAGTCTGCAGGGGTGCATGGGATTCTTCCATCCTAAGTGCAGGACTCTGATGAGGTTCAACAAGGACAAGTGCAGATTTCTTTTGGCCCAATCCTCTAATTTGTCTAGGTCCCTCTGTATGCTATCCCTACCCTCCAGTGTATCTACCACTCCTCCCAGTTTAGTGTCATCTGCAAACTTGCTGAGGGTGCAGTCCACGCCATCCTCCAGCTCATTAATGAAGATATTGAACAAAACTGGCCCCAGGACCGAACCTTGGGGCACTCCGCTTGATACTGGATGCCAACTAGACATGGAGCCATTGATCGCTACTCGTTGAGCCCAACGATCTAGCCAGCTTTCTATCCACCTTATAGTCCATTCATCTAGCCCATGCTTCTTTAACTTGCCGGCAAGAATACTGTGGGAGACTGTATCAAAAGCTTTGCTAAAGTCAAGGAATAAACACACCCACTGCTTTCCCCTCATCCACAGAGCCAGTTATCTCATCATAGGGCAATTAGGTTAGTCAGGCATGACTTGCCCTTGGTGAATCCATGCTGACTGTTCCTGATCACTTTCCTCTCCTCTAAGTGCTTCAGAATCGATTCCTTGAGGACCTGCTCCATGATTTTTCTAGGGACTGAGGTGAGGCTGACTGGCCTGTAGTTCCCCAGATCCTGCTCCTTCCCTTTTTTAAAGATGGGCACTACATTAGTCTTTTTCCAGTCATCCGGGACTTCCCCGGATCGCCATGAGTTTTCAACGATAATGGCCAATGGCTCTGCAATCACATCCACCAACTCCTTTAGCACCCTTGGATGCAGCACATCTGGCCTCATGGACTTGTGCTCATCCAGCTTTACTAAAAGAGTCCTGAACCACTTCTTTCTCCACATAGGGCTGGTCACCTCCTCTCCATGCTGTGCTGCCCATTGCAGTAGTCTGGGAGCTGACCTTGTTAGTGAAGACAGAGGCAAAAAAAAGCATTGCTTACATTAGCTTTTTCCACATCCTCTGTCACTAGGTTGCCAACCTCATTCAGTAAGGGGCCCACACTTTCCTCTTGTTGCTAACATACCTGAAGAAACCCTTCTTGTTACTCTTAACATCCCTTGCTAGCTGCAACTCCAAGTGTGATTTGGCCTTCCTGATTTCACTCCTGCATGCCTGAGCAATATTTTCATACTCCTCCCTGGTCATTTGTCCAATCTTCCACTTCTTGTAAGCTTCTTTTTTGTGTTTAAGAACAGCAAGGATTTCACTGTTAAGCCAAACTGGTCTCCTGCCATATTTACTATTCTTTCTACACACTGGGATGGTTTGTTCCTGCAACCTCAATAAGAATTCTTTAAAATACAGCCAGCTCTCCTGGGCTCCTTTCCCCCGCATGTTATTCTCCCAGGGGATCCTGCCCATCAGTTCCCTGAGGGAGTCAAAGTCTGCTTTTCTGAAGTTCAGGGTCCTTATTCCGCTGCTCTCCTTTCTTCCTTGTGTCAGGATCCTGAAATCAACCATCTCATGGTCACTGCCTCCCAGGTTCTCCTCCACTTTTGCTTCCCCTACTAATTCTTCCCGGTCTGTAAGCAGCAGGTCAAGAAAAGCTCTGCCCCTAGTTGGTTCCTCCAGCACTTGCGCCAGGAAATTGTCCCCTACACTTTCCACTTGCACTGTATTAGCATAGATTACAGAAACTTTGATGATTAGCCTTGAAGGACTCAATTAAATATTCTAACAATGTTAAATGCTGTGATAGGAAAGGCATGGAAAATAAATATGAAAGTGTGATAGGCTGCCTGTAATAGTGCCATCATGGGAAGGATTCTTTACTTGAAATGTGCATGTGTGGGGAACAGCACAGGAGTAAAGAAAGGCAGGAGGGGAGGGTAAGGCTTGTTGTGCTCTGTGCAAGCCCTGTAGAAATCACAAGCCTTAAGACACAGATCTTCTTTGAGAAGAACCAATGTTTAGAGGATATTACTGTAAATCTACAGCATCTATTCCATCATCTCCAGAGCTAAATTCTCATTTTGGAAGAAGCTCATAAGTACTGCTAGTCATGAACATTCAAAGATGAGGAGTCAGGTCCAAAAATAATTTAAAAATGGGATTTGGCACTGGCTGACCACAAATCAGAGGAGTAGTTTTTAATCAGTGAGTTGAACACATTCCATAACTACCTCCTTTGCACATCTCTGTCCCATGAATATTTTTGAGAGTTCAAAAATTTTCCCTCATCCCAAAATGGGGATGAAAAGTCAAAATCTCATTAATATCCATGAACCCACCCACCCCCGCTCCCCAAAATTGGGAGGAGGTCTAATTTGCCTTAAATTTCTAAACAAGAAGTCATTTTCAGCCAGAAAACTGGAAATTTTTATTTTGAAAAACATCAAAACAAAAGCTTTCTGGAATTCTGAAACTTGACATTTTTTCAAGTTGGGAAATTCATTGAACCTGAGACTGCTCCACAACAGATTTTGTTTTGACAAATTGGCATTTTTTTCCAACAAAAGAACGATTGGTCAAAAGATTCCTGACCAGCTCTAGTGATGAACAGAAATAAGCTCCAAGTACTCCTTATCCTCCTATCCAAAATTGCTCTCTTGATAAAAGACTAAAGACCAGATCCACAGCAGATATAAACCAAGTTGAAGTTAGTGGACCTATGGCTATATGCAATCAATCAAGGATCTGGCCCTTACAGCAGAGATAATGGACTTTATTTCCACGCCATTGTACGATTTTTTAGATGATGTGACTCCACTGAAGTCAACAGAGTTGCAACAACATAAACCTGGTGTAACAGAATGGAGAATCAGGTCCTATGTATTTTGCTAGGCTTATTTAGCTATAAAGGGCCTGGATAAAAATGGCTTCCTGGGAACAGTACTGTTGACACGGAGCATAAAAATGCCAGCGAATGATACGTTTTCACTGTTTTGAGGTATAAACGATAATGAAATAGAACCTTGGATCATTTTCTGTTGGGAAAGGGAAAATTCGATTAGCATAAGCTTTGAAAAGAGCTGTTGGAAAAGAACTCAAGATCGGATACTTGACTCAAAGCCTGGGATGGCTAAGGCAAAGACAGGTGTAAAAATCAATGGAGAGACAACTTCAAGGTCAGGGGTCTAGCCACAGAGTCTGAACATCATGGCCCAACCTCAGAAAACCATACTGTTGCCAGCACTGTTTTATCCTTATCTTTTGGTTCAATGCCAGCATGCAGGAGCCCATTCCAGGAAGGTCTGTTGCAAAATACACATGTACGTATACAAAATATTCTGATGTTGAGAATATGACCTGCCAAGGCCAACTTTGGTGTGGCCAGTGGGAACTAATACAATTTTGTCACAAGGATCCCGGAAGTCATGACTACAGCCTGCAGCAGCTGGGAACTGCAGGGAGCTGCTGCCTCTCATGGTGTCATGGAGTACCCCCACACCTGAGGCAGGGAACCAGGTGAAGCCCCACGGCTCTGAGCCACGGGTGGATTGGCACCCTGGATTCCAAACCAGCCCCACAGCTGCCCAATGGCTTCCCATTTTGTCATGGATATATTTTTAGTAAAATTCAGGGACAGGTCCTGGGCTTCCATAAATTTCTCTTTATTGCCCAGGATCTGTCCCTGAATTTTACTAAAATATATCAGTGACAAAATCTTAGTCAATTATACATTAAAATCTCCACTATGTTTTAAAGCACCATTGAGTGTAAAAAGGGTGGAAATCTACTCAAATGGCCAAAATTCTTTTGGAGGAAGAGGAGCTGAGCTTAAGGGGGATCATTCCTCTCCCTCTTGCCCCACACATTTGGGGCTGAATGGATGCAGAGGAACACACAGAGGCTAAATGGGGAACCATATGATTGGAGGAGAGCCACTTTGCATAGCACCATCAAGGAGATACCCATGCAAGTCAATATTCTCCTTGTCAGCATTAATTGCTTTGGGTTATTGCTAGGCATCTTCTTCCTGGGCACACTGGGAGCAGGAAGATGGGCTGGGCAGCAGATGGAGACCATACTGCCAGCAAGAATATTACCATGGAGTGAGGTGAGAGATTAGCCATCTGCATGAATCTCCAAGCACTCTGCAGAAGGCCTGAGCTTCATTACATTTATCTGCAGACCTCAGGATATACACAGAGTTGGCGAGTCAAGCTCAGTGGGAAGGCAAACCCCACAGCTCTAGCTGCTATGTGCCTCAGACAGTTGAAGTTGTCTTAGGATTTTTCCATAGTAAGCCATGACCTGGTCCTAAATGAACACTAGCCAACAACCTCACCAGGCAAGAGCAGAGCAGATCAGTTCAAAGCATGGCTTTGCACTGGCATGTGGTAGAGCAGAAGTTCAGAACAAATTCCTCCTATGCAAGATTATTATGGAAAAAAGGGGGACCATCTTTTGTTTAGAGGCTACTGCCACAGCAGTCAGGCAGTGAAAGGTCTCTTATCTAGCCATACTTCCTGGCAAGAACAGTCAAGGCTTTCTGCCAGTATGACAGATAAGGGAATTGCCTGGAACAGAAAAATATTAACAGCAAAAGATTTAGTAGTGATACGAAAGGATTTTGAGCTGTTCTACTTTGTTTCTTAAGAGAAACACTGAGGATATTGCTTTGCCATCAACTGAAAATAAGGGAAGAACTAAAATAAAATTAATAAATTGCTAAGAAATGGGGTGGCAACAGTAGACCTTAACATTAAGGCACATAAGTTCATAAGCATAAAGAAATAAGGAAATTGATTATAATTTAAAAGTTTGGTAATTTAAGTATGTACACACAATGTGGGCACACAGTCAAGGACAGTGAGATAGCAGTTTTAAGCAGTTTGGCCTATGGCTAGGGTATTGGTAGGCAGATATGGGCAGAGGCCAGGTAAAGGTCACTCCAAAACTTAAGGAAGGGGTCAGTCAGGCATGTTCAGTCCAAAACTAGGTGAGGGTCTCCATACCATACTAGTAAACATCCCCTAATACTAAAACTTCTTGTGTAACAGCTTTAATGGACAGCCAGATTTAGCAGATGTGATGGGTCTATAAGTATGGACCAGAGAGGGTGGAAAGATGGTTGGAGGATAGATATGCTAATGATAGGATTGGGAAACAAGCCAATCAGAACAGGCCAAAAACTGTATAAAAGACAGTCAGTCAAGTTAGGAGCAGGAGAAGTCAAAAGAAGGAAGCAGAAGCACTGTTGGGATAGGGCAGAAGGATTCTTAAGGCTAGTCTACACTACTGTGCTACATCTACGCAGCTGCACCAATGCGGCTGTGCCACTGTAGCGCGTCTGGTGAAGATGCACAATTACTCCACCTCAACAAGTGGTGGAAGCTATGCTGGAAGGAAAGTGTCTCCTGCCAATATAGTGCAGTGCTGATGTAAGTTGCTCTAAGTTGATGTAGCGAACGTCGCTCAAGTGGGGTGGCTTTTTCACACCCCTGAGCGAGGTAACTCGCATCAACTTAAGCAGTAATGTAGACAAGCCCTTACACAGAGCCAAAGAAAAGGCAAATACGGAGAGTAAGCATGCTAGTTATAGTATAGAATATAGAATAGAAATAGAGTTAATAAATGTGTATGCCTGGATCAATAAAGATGAGTGTCTGTGGTGTGTATCTACAAAGTTTAGAGTTTATTAAGATTGCTGTCAGTGTCCTGTACATGATGGATCACCATGTGCAGAACCTAACCACTTAAGCTATTCATCTGTATGACATTACAGTATTGGGTACTTTAGCTTGTATACCTGTGCTAAGGGATTTATGTTTATTTTTTTAATTGAGGTTTAGATTAATTGTGTTAGGAAAGACTGGGTACACTAAATAAAGAGAACACTGTTTTGGAAAAGTGCTGCCTGGGTGTCAATCCTTTGAGCAGAAGGCTGGATCTGTGTCCTCCCAGGGGTGACCAGATCTAATCTGTTCTAGGGGAATTTCCTGAAGGGCATAGGGAAATCCTGGGTAAACTCTGGCAATTCTACTAGGGCCAGCCCCCTCCTTTCACCTTACAGGAACAGCTTACTGGGTCAACATCTTGGGAACCTGGGATCCCCGAGTCTGTTCTTGGGTTAACAGTAGGGGAGGGGGGGGTGTGCGCGCGCGCACAGATGGGGGCAGATGGCAGCAGAATCCCTACAGCCAGTCCTGAGGATGCTTTTCATGACCTGAAATCAAAGGAGCTGATGAAGTAAAGCAAGATTAATAAGGGAAGGGGATCCTCAGGGCTTCCATTAGACACAGAGGAAGCCCTGGGAGAAGGAGGGAAACCTCTGTCCTTTTACTATAAAGGTGTATGGTAGATTGGGAGTTTCCCCTCAACCCAAAATTCAGGGCACTTCTTCACTAAACTGTCTCTGTGAATCAAGATGAACAGTGCAAGTGCCCAGTCATGCATCAAAGATGCACATTTCATTTGCATGCGTGACCTTGTTCACCAAGGCTTAATATTATTTTCTTATGCATACACGTGATGCACCCAGCTCATCAGCCGGAGGGGACAGAGTAGTGGTCTAACCATCAATTGTATAACGCAATAGCCAGAGTCCCTTGAGCTAGAAGCTCAAATCCCAGCAGTACCAATTCAGCTCTTCAACCTTCTGAGTTAAACTGAGAACGGTTATATTTGTACCATGCAGAGATGGAAATAGACACAAGGGGAGCTGATTTAAACAGCTGTCTCTGTGCTGCCTTTATTGCTCTTGCAGCCAAATAGAAACCAAAATGAAAGTGGGAATTTGCACTGAGGAGGGGGAATACAGATATTTAAAGGGACAGGACATCACAGGAACCATCCTGTTTAGAAGAGCCTCTTCTGTGTGAAAGGAGAAAGGATAGTCTGATGATTAGGGGACTAGCTGGAACTTGGGAGTTTAAGTTCTCTGCTTGTCCAGAGTTTCTGGTGTGACCTTAGACAAGCCATTAGTCTCTCCTTCCTCATCTGTGAAATGGGGATAACAGCCCCTTCCTACCTCACCGGGTTATGACACTAAATTCATTAAAGCTGTGAGGTGCTCAGATACAACAGCAGTGGGGAGGAGGGAGGTCATGTAAGGACCTCAGATCTAAAATGCAGAGCTGGTTGGAACACTCAACAAACTGAATTTTTTTTCAAATTATGCTGTTTCATTTGTTGAAATGGATTTTGGGTCCATGCAAGAGTTTCAAAACAGATGCTCACGTGGTGGCTCGGGCACTAGCCTGGTACATGATGAAATGCAGATTCAAGTCCCTGCTCTGTCTGAATCAGTGATCTGGGATGAAAAAAAAAAAAAAAACAACAACAAACACTCTACTCTGAACCAGACAGAGGAGGGACCTCAATTTGGGTTTCCCAATGCCCAGTGCCCTAGCCACACATGCCCACTCTGGCATTTTGACACTTCTCCCGAATTGAAAACCTCAGGTTTCAATTAAAAAAAACAGGTATTGACAATTTCATGTTGGTGAAAACATTTGAAGGGTTTTGCTTGCATTCCAATTTGGAATGAAAACAAGTCTCAAGACTTCAGAAGTTGCCACCAAACAGCGCTGTTATCCCCTGGTTAGCACCACTCCTTGGCTAAGATTTCCCTTCACTGTCATACAACACACATACTACACTGGTTTGCTGTTGCCTCCCAGAGGAGGCTGCATTTCCATGGTGCTGAATGTATATAGTTTGTGAAGCACTGCAGTTGGCATATGGGCAAAAATATTAGCCATATCAAAGTGTTCCTGAGTTGGTACTCACAGAATAATCATCTACTTGGATCAGCACATCCATCTTTTTAACTCAGGCTGATGACTAGAATCTGAGTAGAGGGTAGGTAGAGTTATTGAGGTATTGTTCCAATCTCTGATCCTGGTGGCACAGTCCCCTATGTATATTCTGTTTTGGTTTATAATTGTGGTGTTTAATTATTGGTAAAGTAACCATATGCCCTAGTTGTATCAGGACAACAAATCCTGCTACAGGAATCAGACATTTGAATGCACTGGTCAATCTTAATGAAGGCCGAAGAGAAACTAAGTTATTTTCATATTCTTTGTTTGCTGAAAACTCTGATCCTTCTATCATTTTAGAAATTCTCGTTTTAATGAAAACTGGTAGCAGATTGTACTCAAGACAAACTGATTAATAAAAAGCTGTTTAATTAGTTTTTCAGTCTCCTCTGGGACTGCAAGATAGCAACATGCAGCATGTGCTTAAGTGAATAAACACAGTTCAACATACTTGGCTCTTTCATCCAGAGGATAAACGATCATCAGCTTTGTGGAACCATCATACTGTGACGTTGTGCAGTCTATATGGTTTTATAAAAACATAAGAAGTGAATATAATGTAACTGGAATATGCTTCATGCAAAAGGTCTCTTGTAAGTTATCATTACAAAGTTTATAATCTACTGAGTGTGATCATCCTATTTGTATAAATGTACCACTCTTGTATCTAAAACTAGAAATATAAAACATAACTCTGAGGGCCTATTGTAATTATGCAAAGCGTGGGCCATTAATGATGGTTTGGAATCTTGATGACTCCCATTAACCAGGACCATTGTCTGCAGATGGCTGTGTTTACCTGTTAGTCTTCCTGTATGTGTGTGTGCTGGCAAGTGGGCAATGAAGTCTTGCAGTGACATGTGATCATGTCACCTGACCTGGAATCCATCTTTAACCTGGTGCTTTTCCAGTGGGGGGGGGGTGTGGAAACCCAGAGGGACAAAGGGTTCCTGCCTTATGCAAAAGATATATAAAGGGGTGGAAGAGAACAGAGGGGCCATCATGAAGAATCCCCTAGCTATCACCTGAGCTGGAACAAGAGCTGTACCAGGGGAAAGAATTGTGCCCAGGCCTGGAAGGTGTCCAGTCTGAGAATAAAAAGAAAAAAAAAACTTACTGAAGCATCTCTGAGGGTTGGATTATCAGTGTTCAGTTTGATTAGACATAGATTTGAGCATTTTATTTTATTTTGCTTGGTGACTTACTTTGTTCTGTCTGTTACTACTTGGAACCACTTTAATCCTACTATCTGTATTTAATAAAACCACTTTCTACTTAGTTATTAATTCAGAGTATGTATTAATACCTGGGGGAGCAAACAGCTGTGCATCTCTCTCTATCAGTGTTATAGAGGGTGAACAATTTATGAGTTTACCCTGTATAAGCATTATACAGGGTAAAACGGATTTATTTGGGTTTAGACCCCATTGGGAGTTGGGCATCTGAGTGCTAGAGACAAGCACACTTCTGTGAGCTGTTTTCAGGTAAACTTGCAGCTTTGGGGCAAGTTATTCAGACCCTGGATCTGTGTTGGAGCAGATGGGAGTGTCTGGCTCAGCAAGACAGGGTGCTGGAGTCCTGAACTGGCAGGGAAAACAGAAGCAGGGGTAGTCTTGGTACGTCAGGTGGCAGCTCCCAAGGGGGTTTCTGTGATCCAAGCCGTCACACATACCACAATTTATTATTGTGTTTTATTATTAGTTACTGTATTGCTTGCCATAGGATAACAACCCACAGTATCGAGTGCCAAATCACTGCTTTCCCTTTCCTTACCTAATTGATAAATATATTCCACTTTTAGTCTTGCTAATCTGACAGTTTGTATTGGAGAGAGGCTTTTTCGTACTCAGCTCATCCTTGTTAATGATTCACTAGCACACTTCCACAGGTGACAGAACAAGCCACAGACTGAGAAGTTATTCTCTGGTGCAACAAAATAGTTATTTTATCATGTAAGCCAAAAATAAAGCAGGTCCCGCTAATATGCTAACTAGCTCTAGCAATCTTCTCACTATATGCTCCTAGTTTTACACAGAACCCAAAGATTTCACATTCTAGACGTGCAAAGAATTAAGTCACCCAATCAAAAGCTCCCCCAATGGGGGAGGCCTTTCCTTTGCAAATGTGATTGTGTACAACAGCTTGTTCAATGGGGTGGAGCTGATTAGTAAGACATCGATTATGAATTACTGCAATGAATGAAATGAAATGTAAATCACGATATCCCAAGTATGTGACTGTTCAAGGGATTTTGACAGGTTTATTAATGACACTTTGTGAAATTCAATACACGTTTTTTTAAAAAAAAAATACGTTTAATAATCCAATTTATGCCGCATTTTTATTTTTTGCATTTTACTCAGCTAGTTCTGTTTCACTTTAGTTTCTAGTTCTCATGCACTGGCAAAAAGCTGCCATGTTTGGGTTGCAGAAACTGCACATTGAAATCAAGTCTTTCACTGAAGCTTCAAGCAAATGCGAGGAAAGCATTTACCAAAACCTCCCATTATAAGATCCTGTTGTCACTTGCTTATAACTTTACCAAACTGTTTCACATGCAAAGTTTCAGCCCAAGAGTTTGCCTCAGGCGGAATTTTACTGGATCATTTCAAACAGATTTATCTGTTTCCAAGAATGAGGCTATAGAAAAATATGTTTTGCACATGTTGAAAATGTCACCAGAATTTTTGTTGTTGAAAACTTCTAGATTCATAGATTCCAAGGCCAAAAGGGACCATTGTGATCATCTAGTCTAACACAGGCCATAGAACTTCCCCAAAATAATTCCTAGAGCATAGCTTTTAGGAAAAAAAACATCCAATCTGCATTTAAATTGTCAGTGATGAAGAATCTATTCCCAGTGCTTTGGAGCAGTGATGGGAAATTTGTCAGGGGATGGTGTTTGTTTCAGGGATGTGTCTTTTGCCATCCTCATGAAAAACTGCCCAAACTTAGTGGGGGGTAAAGGGGAATCAGTTTGCACATGGTCCGTAGAAACTTGCTAGAGCTTCACAGCTAAATTTCTTTAAGAATCCATCTGCACTGAGCATGCTCCAGCCCTGGCTGAGCAGGATTTTCCCTGCAACTGCAGCCCTGTGGGTTGCTGTGAGCCAGGCAGAGGTGAAAGTAAGCCGGTACGCCCCAGTACGGCAGCCCGACTTCCCCAGGGGGCAGGCCCTTTAAATTGTCACCAGAGCCCCACTGCTGGAGCCCTGGGGTAGGGCTGCGGGGCCCTGGGGGCTATTTAAAAAGTCCAGGGCTCCCACTGCTTCTACTACCCCGGCCCTTTAAATAGCCCCTGGAGTAGTGGCGGTGGGGCTCTGGCTACTATTTAAAGGGCCTGGGGCTGTAGAAGCAGGGGAGCCCCGGGCCCTTTAAATAGCCCCCGAAACCCCGGGCTGCTGCTGCTATCCCGGGGGGGGGGGGGGGCACTTACCTTACAAGGTGGGCTGCGGCTGGCTCTGACTCCCTCAGCCACACCCCTTCCACCCTAAGCCCCACCCCTTCTGGGGGCTAGAGCTGGCCCCAGCATACCGGTAAGTCACTGGACTTACTTTCACCCCTGGGGCCAGGCCTGCATGAGGCACTGAAATTGAAAGTAGGGAGCTCATTTCCTGCATGTTCTCAATGACCGTCCAGACAGCGTAGGGGAGGGAAGCTGCCTGATTTGAGTGCAGAGGTGACAAAAGCTGAACCTGGCAAAGGAGTAGATTCAGAGAAAGAGAAAACAAACTGGGACTGGAGGTTGGCACGCATAGGGAAAAAGCGACTGGAGCTGTGGTAGAGTGGGACTGGCAACTGAAGCAGAGACCTGGACTAACTGGACAAGTCAACTGGAAGCTGGGGAGGGAGACTGAGATGAAAAGCCTGAGGAGTGGAGTCTGGGACTAGCTAGGTGAAAAGAATGGGACTAGGGCAAGGAGCCAGAGCTGGGGAAGAGACAAGACTGGGACAGGTTAGAGGGGACAGAGCAGAAGGAGTCAAGCTTGGGGGGAAATAAGCAGAAGAATCCCAACCCAGGCAACCTCAATTTTGACATTTCCTAACTTTTGAACACTTGTTTTTTTCAATCTTAATATGTTATTTAAATATAGTTAATATTCTTAGATACAAGTTTGGGGACTAAACTGCAGTGCTTGTTGGTGTCCCATTAATAATCCCTGGTTTTTCTTGTAGAAAGAGAAACTGCAGCATTATTTAGGGCAAATGTTTTCAGAGTCAAATATGTCAAGTTCACATTTGCAACATTCTGAGCTTGAAGTCTTCTGCCCTTTACATTATGAACTGATATTAAATCCATCTATTTTCAGTAATTACATTACACATCAATTCTAGAAAATGTGCTTACAATTACTTCCACCAATTCCAGACCGATATTGAGTTATACCAAGCTAGATGGGACCATTCACAGTCACACCATTTATTTCACAAATAGAGCTGCTTTGTCTGTTTATCTACAAGCAGACTCTAGCATAAGGATTTGTTCTCTGTTTGAATTTATCAGTGAATGTTTTCTATAAACATATTGCAGCCTACTGCTTGCTGATGAATGACTAACCTAAGACAGTTGCTTTGAGTATTTGCAGTTGACAATTTATACTGTGTGTTTAGTGACACAAGGCACATGGTTTCATTTTGTTCACTGATTGGGTGACTCAGATCCACAAAGAGTTTGCTGATTGGCCACATGAACACTTTTGAAGTGAATATATATCCTCATGGGAGAATAAGTATAATTGTAAAAGGCACTAGTAAGACTGTGTACAATCCTGGTCACTCATGTTCAAACAAGATGAATTCAAACTGGAACAGGCACAGAGAAAAGCTACCAAAATGATCAGGGGAACAGAGAGCCTGTCTTACAAGAGGAGACAAAGATTTTGGCTTGGTTAGCCTAGCAAAACAAAAATTGAGAGGTGATAGGATTGTTTCCTGTAACTCTATTATATGGGTAAACACCAGGGATGGTGAAGACAGAGGCTAGGTCTACACTACAGCGGGGGTCCGACCTAAGATACGCAACTTCAGCTACGTGAATACCGTAGCTGAAGTTGCGTATTTTAGGTCGACTTACCTGGCGGTGAGGACGGGGGAAAGTCGACCTCTGCCGCGCTGCCGTCGACTCCGCTGCCGCCTCTTGCCGCGGTGGATTTCCGGAGTCAACGGCAGAGCGATCAGGGATCGATTTTATCGCGTCTTCACTAGACGCGATAAGTCGATCCCAGAACATCGATTGCCTGCCGCCGGACCCTCCGGTAAGTGTAGATGTACCCTTAGTTAAACTAAAGGACAATATTGGCACAAGAACAAATGGGTATCAACTGGCAATGAACAAATTCAAGTGGGAAATTAGAAGAAGGTTTCTAACCATCAAAGGGGTGAGGTTCTGGAACAGGTTTCCAACAGGAGTTTGTGGGGCAGGGGCAAACAACTTAATTAGCTTTAAGAAAGCTGAACAAATTTAGGAGTGGGATTGTATGATGGGGTTGCTTGGGGTGGGGGCTGGGCTTGATAGCCCTGGGTGATCCTACTGGTGTATTATGTTCCTAAAATCTCATGCTTCAAAGCATCAACCAGTCAACTGCAGGGGGCAGGAAATTCCCCCTTCCCCGCCCCCACCAGGATCAAAGAGAAGCAGTTTCTCTGGTTCTGCTAACTAGCATGGGCTACCTACCAGTAATGTTTATCCCATTGCATCTTCAAACATGTCTTAGAAGAAACTGATGTTCCACATGGGGTTTTGCCACAATGTCCTTTCACTATTTATCTCTAATTTAGAGCATCTGGTTTTCTGGCCTTCTCTGAGCAGAAGAGAAAACACTTCTTGATAAGTGATGTCTAGATGTCCCATTAACATCAGCTCTAAGCCTTAGTAAAAAAAACCCAAACACTGCTGTTTTGGACAGCTCTAGAAGTCATACTACAACAGCCCTATTGTGATAAGTTATGGACCATTACCACAGAATACCATATTACCAAAAGTAACATGGATTCCAATCCAATCCAGTTCCATAGGGAATGAATATTATTCCCATCTTTGGTGATCTGTGTGAAATGAGGTGATTACTACTTACTGTGGGTAGAGAACTCAGATGAATAGTCCCTGCCCCAAGGATCATATAACCTGGATTAGAAACTACAGATAAACACACCACAAGGTCAGATGACCAAGCAGTTCTCAGGCCAGATTTATACAATACCAATCACTGTGGTGGCTTTTGTGGTCTCAGCAGCGAAGTCAAGTACTGAATAGGTGCAGAAGACAACACTAGAGATTGTCCCTCTGGGTAGGATTGATACACATTGGCAGAGCACCATAGGGAAGCTTTTAGGGCCAGTTCAAGTGCATCTGGAATCCTGGAGACCCTCTCAGTTAAAGGCCCCTCTCACATGTAATCAGTCACTTAGAATAGGTCTATACAGCAATCAGAGGTGTGATGCAAGTTCATGTAGAGGACTCAAAATAGTTTTGATCTAGCTTGAGCAATGATAGTAGTGTAGCTGCAACACCACCATGGACTAACCTCCTGACTACAAGTCTACACAGGACCCTCAACACCTGTGCTGCCACAGACACACTGCTATTGTTACCCCAAGTAGCTTTGACCTAGGGTGACCAGATGTCCCATTTTTAAGGGGACAGTCCTGTTTTTTGGGACTCTTATTGGCGCCTATTACCCCCCACCCCCTCTCCCATTTTTTCCCCACAGTTGCTATCTGGTAACCCTACTTTGACCTAGCTAGATCAAAGCTAGCTCAGGGTACGACTACATGAGCTGCAATCATACCTCTGATACCCTTAGGCCTGGTCTACACTACGACTTTAATTCGGATTTAGCAGCGTTAATCCGAATTAACCCTTCACCCGTCCACACTACAGAGCCAGTTAATTCGAATTAAAGGGCACTTAAAATCGATTTCTGTACTCCACCTCGACGAGAGGAGTAGCGCCTAAATCGATTTTGTTAATTCGAATTAGGGTTAGTGTGGCCGCACACCACCGAATTACTGTGGTTAAATTAATGGGGTAGTGTGGCCGCACACCACCGAATTAATGTGGTTAAAAAACCGAATTAATGTGCTTAGTGTGGCCGCGCACAATCGAATTTATACAACCTGTTTCCCAAATTTGAATTATCTAAATTCGGATTAATCCCGTAGTGTAGACATACCCTTAGTTATCCCCCAAACCATGCTTACAATTAAGATAGAGGGGTGCAAAGGCTCAGACAGGCAGCAGCATCCAGGCAGTGGCCAAAGAGAATTGAACAGACAATCAGGGGCAACAGTACCATGCAGGTTACAGTATCTGGGTCCTGGAAGCCTGCTAGAGGAAGGCTAGAGAGGAGAGGACTAAGGTTGCCACTTGTCCAGGTTTTCCCAGGATCATCCTTTTTTGAGGTAGCTGTTGCAGGAGAACTGTAAGTGTGCTTGTGGCACAGAAGCTCCTTAGCAAAGGATCCCCTATTCTTTGCAAACAATTCACCTCAGACCTGACTAACTCATTACACTAAACCTCTTAGAATATTTATCCACAAAGAACAACATGTCAGGTAGTTACAGAAAACTTGCAACTTGTCAAGATTCATAATCTTTATGAGATGTGTATATGGGTAATATTTACAGAATAGTGTATTGATATTGAAAGTACACTTTATGGACTTGGTGTAAAAGTTAGTCACCAGGGATTAATGTTTCTCAGCAATGGCCCATGCGGGCAGTGGGGAATTACCACCCTGCTGGGTTTAGCCAGTGATACAATGAAAGGATCAATTGTATAGCCTTTCACAATACTAAGACTTCCAATGGGAAACCATCAGAGACAACTGCAAACAATCAAAAGCTACTTGAAGATTAAAAAGGAACATTGCAGCAAGACAGGGGTTAGCTTTGTCTGTGACTAGAAACAAAAGGCTGTTTTCAGTATAACAAAGAGGAGGGAGACGCACTCTGCATCCATTCATTAAGGAAACCCTTTGTGGAGCTGGAGTGTTTTGATGAACATTTGGATCCTGGTTCTTGGGAAGCCAGTCAGCTCTGCAACAGATTGAGCTTTGAAGGAGGAAACTTATATTAACTAGGAAAGGTAACTATTGATAAATGTAGACCCAGGTTCACATTTTGTAATTTTGTTTTGTATTGTAACCATGTGTGTCCATCACTTTCTCTCATTTCTAGTTAAATCTACTGGATTTATTAGAAGTACTCACAAGTGCTGTGTGGTCTGCAGGAATGGAGGTGTCACAGGGCACACCACTCATCTGGGGCTTCCTCTTGCTCACTCTGGGGATTTGCTCTCGAGGATAACACCCATTCCTGTGGTTGCACATTGTTACACCATCTTGTTCTCTCTCAGGTCTTCAGCGTCCAGCAACCCCAGCATTCTTTTCATGACTCAGCTCTCTGGATAAGTCACTCAGTGTTTTCCCCCTTCTGGGGTATATCTAAGTCTTTCCTTCAGCAGCGCTAGGTAATCTTCCCATTCACTGCCTCAGTGGCTGGTAAGGGAACCCAGGCCTGCCCTCTGTGCTGGACTCCAGTCCAGGGACCCTACACCCAGCAGTTCTGGGCTTTCCTCTCCCACCCCTTACTGTTCCTTCCCTGGACTGCTTCCTATAACTCCTGGTTCCCCTCCTTACTCTGGGTGTACTAGCTCCAAACCATCCTCCCCAGAGGTGATGGCAACCTCCATGCCCCTGCAGTCTACAAACAGTCCTACCTTTTTTCCAATGAGAAGCTACCTTTTCCCAGCAGCAGCAGCCCCTGGGTGTTGCCAGCTTCCCAGTTTTATGGGCCCTGTTTATTCCTGGACAGCTGAAACTGCTTGCAATTAATTCCCTGCTCCCTGGCTCTTCCTCCAGGTGCAGCATGTGGAGTTAATAGAGTACTTGGCCACCATAACCCCTTCTAGTCCTGTGTGGAGATTTAAGGTAAAACTGGGGTATGCTGCACCTTTAGGGACAGAAGATCTGGAATTTCTGATTAGCTAGAGTAGCTAGTGTCAGGGGCTGAATATCATAAGATGAAAACTTCAAAGGGACTCTGGGATCAGGCTGCACCTATTGTTAATCTGCAAGGTGAAGCCAGGGCTGGCATAGCCCAGAGGAGAGTGCTTGAGTGGCTGAAAGGCTGGTGGTGTTAGAGAGAAGACACCCAGCTGGCACAGGCAGGATTCTTTCATGCTGGAGGCAGGGGGTTGCACTGTGACTCACAGCCCTGGGTACTCTGAGACCCATCACAGAGTTCAGTGCATACTGCCAGCTGCCCAGATTGATGGGCTTGGGATCATCCCAGATGTCCTGTTCTTTTCTACCTCAGAGGTGTCAATCTCAGAACCTGACACCCCCTTCCACCCACCAACACTGCCCTGGCTGTCCTGTCTCAGCAAGAATTATGAGGGAAAAGAAAAGAACAACATGACCTCGCTGGGCCAGGACGAAGTCAGGGATTGAGTATCTCCCCTGATCAACAGGCACAACTTGCTCACCCCTCTTCTTGTTTGGTTTGGAGGAGTGAGGAGCAGAGCTGGAAAGTTTCCCCTGACAGTCGGGCTTTAAAGCACTGAGGAAGCTGGGGGATGGATAGGGGTGGATTGGGTGAAGCACAGCTTCCCTTCTTCTGCTGAAAGCAGAGGGAGAACTCCTCTTCCTCATCCCTGGGTGGCATAGCAACCCTCTCCTGTCCCAGTTTACTTTAGCCACACCTGACAGCTTCATGCCAGAGGACTAGGTTTAGTAAGTCAGGTGGAGAATACCTGCACTGCCACCTTCTCCCCCTAAAAGACACTCACGCTTCCACCTCCTTCCACCCTTGAAGCCATGAATATACAACTCCCATTGGCCACCTCTGCACTTCCCACAATAAATCAAATCAATTCCACCCCCCACTAAATCATTTCCATTTCCAATCAGTTCTGCCCATTCAAGCCAATCCATGTTGTCTCCCCAGAAGAGATTCCAGCCTCCATCAGTTCTGGCCCCAAATCCAATCCATCATCCCCACCCCTACTACATCACACTCTTTTTGTAGGACAGGTTTGCTTTGTGGCTGCTGCTACCCTCTTCTGCATTCCATGGGCCCTCTATCTCCAAAACCCTCATTCTGAGCCAGGTCCCCCTCCTTATCATTCCCCCAACCTGTCTCAACGGTGGTGGCTACAGCTACTCAGTTACTTCACTCTTCCTTCTCCTGCTGAGAAACAGCTGGTGATGCTTGAGCTGCCCAGCTCAGTCCCTCCCTCTATGCCTGTTAAAGGAGCAGCAGGGGTTGCCTGCTTCCCTTTCCCCACAGCCTAGGTCTGCCTTCTTGTGGGCCACTTCTCAACTGAGGGTCTCCTGCCACCACTGGCCTCACGGTCTGCTTGACTTGGGCCCGGGAGCTTGCCTTGCGCCCAGCAGCGCTGTTGTTGCTCTGTGAAGAAAGGGCTCCAGGCCTGGGAGGCCAGCACTAACTCCATTTCCTGAATTGTTAAAACATAGAAACATAAAATAAAAAATCAAAGCAGCAGCAGCTGCTGCCAACTAGCATTCAAATGTGGAGAGCTAATTGTCTCACAGATGGCTAGAGCAGCAGCAAATGTTTGCGCTTGTGTATCAGCTGTGTCTGCCTCCCCCACTGGGCAGGAATCTGCCACCTCCTGTTCACACTGTCAGAAAGCCTCCATACTGAATTGCACAATGCTGACAGGATCTGGGCCCTATTTTGGTGCTGTTTGCATTCCTGCCAGGAGGTATTTGAACCAGGCTCATTGTGCTAGTGCTTATCCAGTGACAATATCTATTCCCATGCAGTTGATGGCATTCTGCACCCATGGTCTTGAATGCACACATTAGTATGCAGTATCTGTGAATGACCCAGAGGTGACAGGATAGCATAGTATTCACATGTTGAAACACCACAGGATAGGACAAGAGGATGTAAGTGAAACTAAAATAACAAAGGATATTGTCTTCTCTAGGTTTCAGAGTAGCAGCCGTGTTAGTCTGTATCCGCAAAAAGAACAGGAGTACTTGTGGCACCTTAGAGACTAACAAATTTATTAGAGCATAAGCTTTCGTGGGCTACAACCCACTTCTTCGGATGCATAGAAGAGGCAACACTCCCAGTCTCTAGGGAAAAGAGAAACACGGCAATGTTCCAACCACTTCAGTGGTGACCCTGACCTGCTCCAAATGGAGCTCTGCATAGGGCCTGTCTTGAAATATGGTCGATGAGATGTAAGGCCACAAAAAGTAGGGAGATGGAACATAAGAACGGCCATACTGGGTCAGAACAAACGTCCATCTAGCCCAGTGTTCCGTCTTCCAACAGTGGCCAATGCCAGGTGCCCCAGAGGGAATGAACAGAACAGGTAATCGGCAAGTGATCCATCCCTTATCACCCATTCCCAGCTTCTGGCAAATAGAGGCTAGGGACACCATCCATGTCCATCCTGGCTAATAGCCATTGATGGACCTGTCTTTCATAAATTTATCTAGTTCTTTTTTGAACCCTGTTATAGTCTTGGCCTTCACAACATCCTCTGGCAAGGAGTTCCACAGGGTTGACTGTGCATTGTGTGAAGAAATACTTCCTTCCTTTTAAACCTGCTGCCTATTAGTTTCATTTGGTGACCCCTAGTTCTTGTGTTATAAGAAGGAGTAAATAACACTTCCTTATTTACTTTCTCCACACCAGTCATGATTTTATACACCTTTATCATATCCCCCCTTAGTCATCTCTTTTCCAAGCTGAAAAGTCCCAGTCTTATTAATCTCTCCTCATATGGAAGCTGTTTCATACGCTTCATCATTTTTGTTACACTTCTGTGCCTTTTCCAATTCCAATATATCTTTTTGAGATGGGACTACCACATCTGCACACAGTATTCAAGATGTGGGTGTACCATGGATTTATATAGAGGCAATATGATATTTTCTGTCTTATTATCTATCCCTTTCCTAATGATTCCCAACATTCTGTTTGCTTTTTTTTCCCTGACGCTGCACATTGACTGGATGTTTTCAGAGAACTATCTGCAATGATTCCAAGATCCCTTTCTTGAGTGGTAACAGCTAATTTAAACCCCACCATTTTATATGTATCGTTGGGATTATGTTTTCCAATGTGCATTACTTTGCATTTATCAACATTGAATTTCATCTGCCATTTTGTTGCCCAGTCACCCAGTTTGGTGAGATCCCTTTGTAACTTTTCGTAATTTGCTTTGGACTTAACTATCTTGAGTAGTTTTGTATCTACTCATTAGACAAATTTTGCCACCTCAAAAGGTGGAGATGCAGGGGGAATGGAGGTTTGGAAGAAAGAGGAACAGTGTGTGCATGCTGATGTAGGAAAATGAGAGCTAGCTACACAATTCTGTCAAGGATGGGGACGAGCTCAGACAGTAACAAAACTAAAGGATCTATTTCCCCCACTCCAACACATGTTTGAAATACCATTGACGTGAGTGGTAGGAATGCAGTTTTATCAAGGATATTTATGCAGAGCTTTGCAGTCACTGAATTCACTTGAAACTATTTTGTGTTACTATTACTAAATAGATAGCATGTCTGAGGGCAATATTTTACTTAGCTTACATTTTTATATCAAAGGATATATATTGTTCCATGATCTCTGTTCCCAGCCAAATGATAGGGGAATATATTAGCAAATGCTTATTCAATGGTAATCACCTGAGATCGACATAATGATTCTTCAGTTTCTTGCAGCTTGCTGTTAAGTGATGTGCTCCTGGGTCTGTTCCCCTCTAAGGGTACATCTGCACTGCAATGAAAAACACATGGCACCGAGTCTCAGAGCCCAGGTCAATTGACTCAGGCTGGTAGGGCTTGGATTGTGGGACTAAAAATTGCAGTGAAGATGGTCAGATTTGGGCTGGAGCCCAGGGTCCGAGAGCTCCTCTTCTCCTCCCCCACCCACCCCATTGTGGTGTTTCAGATTCAGAGGCCAGGCTTCAGCCAGAGCCCCAATGTCCACACTGCAAATTTTTAGCCCCGCAGCCCAAGCCTTGCAAGCCCGTCAGCTGACCTGGGCCAGCCACAGCAACAGGTCTTTTATTGCAGTGTAGATGTACCTTTGAGGGAAATGCTAGGGTTGAAGAATGCCCAGGAGAGGAAAGATGGTTCAGTGGTTAGGGCAGTAGGCTAAGACTGGGGAGACCTGGTTTCAACTCTCTGCGCTCAGGGCCGGCTCTAGCATTTTTGCCGCCCCAAGCACAAAAAAAAAAAAAAAGTCATGATTGCAATTGCGATCGCCGGCAAATCCTTCGCTCCAAGAGGGAGCGACGGCCCTGCTGCCGAATTGCCGCCGAACGGCCGGACGTGCCGCCCCCCTCTTCATTGGCCGCCCCAGGCACCTGCTTGCTAGGCTGGTGCCTGGAGCTGGCCCTGCCTGCGCTACCACGGGCATCCTGTGGTAGAATCCCTGCGGAATTCATGTAGCATCTCAGTTCCCCAGTTGTAAAACTGAGATAACAGCACTGCTGGGGTGTTGAGGGTACATCCATCAAGAACTGTGATGTGCTCTGATGATGTACTGGGGGCCATAGACAGTACAGACAGCAGCGTAATGCAAAGAAGAAGAAAAAGGCAGAGCCATGTGCAGAGATGACAATAAAATGGCCAGGGTGACTGACATGAGAGTAAGCCAATGAGGTTGCTTCAATCGCAGCAGCGCTCTGTTGAAGCACTGGATAAAGCCTATTCCATTTAAGAGCATTTGGAACCAAAAGGGCCCGATCCTCAGCTGGTATCAATCAATCTAGCTGAACTGACTTCACTGGAGCTATCTCACTTACACAAGCGAGGCGCGAGCCCAACACATTTGCTCTTAATCAGGGCTGAATGTCAGTCCACCTTTAAATCAACTGATCAGCAACACCCTTGGAAAGCAAAGTGATTTCAGTTCAGTCCTAGGCCCTCTGCCCACCAATTATTTTCCACAAGGTGCCTTCTCTGAGGTAGGCTCTTCTACAGCCTAAACTGCAGTTACTGGTGCTGCAAGCCCAGCACAGAAAGTGCTATAAATGCTATAGGGCCCAAGTTTTCCCTCACCCTGGTTTCACACAAGTGTGACTCCATTGCCTGTAACATGGGCGCCAGGTTTGTATAATTTTTGGTGGTGTCTAGAACGGGTCCAAGTCCCACCCGCCGACACACACACCGCCCTTGTAAGCCGATACATATTTTTAAAAATAAAGTAAAAATGGACTGGAAACAGTAAGCGTTTAACAGTTTCCCTATATTGCACAATGTGGCGGGGGGATGAGGGCTCTGGGGTGGGGTTGGGGGTGAGGGATTTGGGAGGAGGCTCAGGGCTAGGGCAGAGGGTTGGGGTGCAGGGGTGAGGCCAGGGATGAGGGGTTCAGGATGCAGGAGGGGACTCAGGGCTGCGGCAGAGGGTTGGGGTGCAGGGAGGTGAGCGCTCTGGCTGGGGGTTAGGATCTGGGGTGGGGCTGGGGATGAGGAGTTTGGGGTGCAGGCAGGCTACCTCAGGGCTGGGGCTGGAGGAGGACTCCCCCCAGCCCACTCCCCGCTGGCATCAGCAAACTCTGGGGGAGGGGGCCCCCCTCTCCCTGCCAGCCAGGCCTGGCAACGATGGGTGGGGGGTAAAGGGAGCAATTGCCTAGGGGCCCGGGCGATTTAAAAGGTCCTGGGGCCCCAGCTGCTGCCGCAGTAGCTCTGCCTGCTCTAGGGAAAAGCGTCTCTTGATTCAGATGCTTTTGATATGCCCCATGCAGGTTTCGGGGCGGCTGAGGCAGCGGAGTAGCAAACACCACTGCCTCAGCTGCCCAGGAACCTGCATGGGGCATATCAAAACTGTCTTTGAATGAAGAGATGCTGCAGCTTTTCCCCAGAGCAGGTTCGCTCAGCGCAGCTGCGGCTGCCCTGGGGCTCCTCTGGACAGGTGTGGGACAGGGCTCCTCTGGTGGGGGGAGGAGCCTCGGGGCTTCTCCGGGAGGGGGGGCTTGTGGCCCCGGACGAGGGTAGGGACAAGGGCCCCATTGATTGATCTGCCCTGAGGTCCAGAATTGCTGTTGGTGGGCCTGCCGCCAGCAGCACACTCATCCTGCACCACACTGCATGTGCTCCTAGGGCCCCTCTCCGCCGGCCCCCCACGGCGCTGTGTGCACACTGCCCAGCGCCGGGGAGGGGAAGAGTGGGAGGATGCGCCCCATCACCTAGTGGCCTGACTGGTGAAGGGTCGGGGCCCAGGGGGAGGGCTGCCATCATGTCACATGTGCCTCCTCCCTCTGCAGACCACAGCAGCAGCAGCCAGCTCAACCCACTCCGGTCTCTTTTAGCCGGAGCAGTGGCGCGGCGCTGGTGGGCACAGCGTGAAAGGAGCCAGCCAGCAGCTGGCAAGGGAGCACAGCGCAGGAAGCAGCAGCCAGCCGCTGCCCAGAGACACTCTGGGGAGGTGCGCGGGGGCGGCGGGCTGAGCCGGGGGAGAGGCCCGGCCCCAAACATTGGTGGAGCACGGGCACCACGGATCCATGTAATTCACCGCCTATGGCCTGTAATGAAGCTACACCAGATGTACACGGGTGCAAACAATTGAAGAATCAGGCCCATAGCACTGATCTCAGCTGCAGAAGTGTTGTCACTTTGCCATTTTTTTATACATTGAGTTTGTTACCTGGCTGCTTCCCAGCCTTCCAGGGTAGTTAAAAAACTAGACACACTTTTTGCTGCCTTTCCTGTGAAAGAAGAAAGGTGGGGTCTCTACACATTGAAATATATCACCCAATAGTGCTTGACAATGAAGGGCTCGTTGTCAGATCTATCCAACTCCAAACAAAACTGGCTGACCAGTCCACCATTTTTACCTCTCCCCACACCTAAGGCTTCACTGCTGGGTCTCCTCCATAAGACTAGAAGGCAGGTTATAAAGCCTTGCTGTGATGAATAAAAGAGAGTACATGGCAGCAGTCACAGAGTGTGTCTCATGATGAAAGAGCAACCATCTTTATATCCTCTGTATTGTTGCATCTCACTAAACAAAGGGAAACAAGACTTGCTTTACTCAAGTGGATTCTCTTTGATGAGAATGGAACTGTCCTCAAAATGCACTCAAAGTGAGGACTCACAGGCACATGGCTGAATTGTGTTGGGACACTCTTGGGAGCCAAAAATTGAAGCATAGGGACCTTCTATTGGCATGAGAATTTCAATTGCTTTGTGGAGGACTTCCACACAGACAGCAACCATATCTCTTCAATGAAGACATGGCAAATTGCGGTGCAAGTCTACAGCACACCAGTTTGCTGCATGCTAACTGGCCCTGGGGACTCTGCTACCACACACACTAGAACTTCCACAGCGCACTTTGAAACAGTAGTATGTCAAAGCATATTATGGAACGTTTAGTGGATGGTAGCAGGGCCTCAAGGCTGCTTCATGTACGGCAAGCTGGTGTGCTGTAGATTCAGAGCCCAGATCGCTGTAGAGTAAGCCTCCATGTAGACAAGCCCTTATCTTGGATTAAAGGAAAATAACAAACCCAAGACAGAACTAAGCTGAAGTCTCTATGAAAGAGCACAGTGAGAGTTTAACACATTAGTTAACTTGCCCTTTACTGGCATGATTGTACAATTTTGTGTAGACACTGCGCAAAGGGTGGATCAAGTGTTTGTGCAGCAGTTACTCTAGAATTTACAACAGGGTCATCTGACCCGAAAACAAAAAGGTGCAGGACATGGGGAAAAAGTCATAATAGCTTCATACATGACAAGGGATTTGGCTAAGAAAAGGGAGTGTCGCTTTTCTCATTTTGGGTCAAAGACTAGAATATGCCATGCAGCAGATCCAGCAGAAAGCTGTTAGGCACAAAACTGCGTGGCACAAATAGGCGCGTTCTTTTCACACATCTGTTCTTCTACTTTGTGCTCATAAAGGAAAGTTCTGTTCACTCATTCAATATCTCAGTTATTAAACATGGCACATGGACATCCAGGACCTCTCATCACCCTGGTTGGAAATCATCTCCTCCCAGGAGCATGTCTGTAAGGTTAATATTTGAGAAGTCCGATGGCTTCATAGTTTCAGGAGCTCAAAACTCCATCCTAGTGGGTGTGGAGGATGAAAAGCTGTTGCTATTCCAGCCCATACCTGTGTAAAATTTGGGAGGGGGGCAGTATTCACATTTATTTGTACTGTGTTAGTGCCTAGGACTCAGGAAACCAGGATTTAATTTCCTATTCTGCCACATACTTCTTGTGGGACCTTGGGCAAGCCATTTACTCTGTGCCTCAGTTCCCCATCTGTGAATGGGGATAATAGCACTGTCCTACCTCAAAGATATTCCAGTAATGAAGGCCATGAAACTAAGTGCCAAAGATATGCCGAACTCGTCATCCGTTCCCCCCCCCCCCCACCTGAGGTGAGAAATTCATTATGGTGGGCACTATATGCAGGCATAGTAAGAAGCAGTCCCGTCCCTGCTACCAAGAGCAGGTAAAGTTTGTCTAAAACTGACAGTCCAGAGAAAAAGAAGGGAGGAAGGATGGTCCAGTGGTTAGCGATTTAGCCTAGGACTTGCGAGACCTGGGTTTTACACCCTCTTCTACCACAGAACTTCTGTGTGACCCTGGGCAAATAACTTAGCCTCTTGGTATTTCAGCTCCCCTCTGTGAAATGGAAACAATGGAACTTCCCTACCACCTCACATGGGTGCTATGAGGATAGATGTATTAAGGGACTCTGGCTTTGTGTGGGGACGGATGATTTTCACTCTACTGTTTAGGTTGCTGCCAGTAGTGAGTGATATATACTTCTCCACTCTTTGGTGTCTTACTGGCATAGATGTTCTCTGCCTGCGATACTGAGGTGCCCAGTGTTCTAGCAATATCTAAGCAGTTGTACCCCAAAATTCAGACTGATCTATAAACCTATTTTGTGAACAAATCTTATATCCCATTCAACAGACAGAATGTATTAATATGGTGCATTTGGCTACAGGGTAGGAGACTAAAAGCTAGTTAACATTTCTGCCAGGGGTTATATTTAGATCATTCATCCAAATTATGCAGGGTTCTAAATAAGCAGCTGAAACACCAGGTTGAGGCAACCACTACTGTGGCAAGGCATTTAGAATTGGATATACACAGGCCATACCTCCATAGCCTGTATGTCTGCTCTTGTGCCACCCTGGGGGCACATACCAGCTGTACTGCCAATAGAGGGGGACTCCCTGAATGGCATGCAGGACTGTGGATCCTATGCTGCAACTGCATGGGCCCCAGTGTAGGGGACGTGCCTGGAGGAAACAAGAAGTGTCTGGGGCATGGCTATGCCCATGTAATCCCTCACTGGTGGAGTATCCCCTTGGGAAACTGGGAGTAAATTATAGCAGACTTGAGGCTGCTCTAACTTTTGCTAGGGGATGGCCCACTCCCTGATGGGCCTCTGAATCTGGGGTGACATGGGACTCAAAGGATGCCAGTTAGACAAGCAATAGCTATAATTAGACACATCTAATGATGGATTCAGTATTTCCATGATTTTAAACAAAACACAGTCTCGGTGTTGCCAGTTCTTCAAGGCTCATGCTATTTGGTTTTTCTTAAAGCCTGGACTGCTGGAATCAGGAGGTTGCATGAAAACCAGTTTTCATTCAGACAAAGATTTTTCTCTCTCTTTTGGTTGTGAAGAGAAACTTGAGAATGTGAGGTGAGCGCAGCCTGAAGGCTCAGAAATCAGAAGGGAGTAAAAGAAAACCCAACTGATATTTAAAATAAAAACACATGATTGTTGTAAGAGGAGGCCCTGAGATATAAACCTTGGTATCAGAGGCCCGGTATGAGGCCTAAGGCCTGAACTAAAGTAATGGTCAAGACTTTGCTAACATAAAGCATAGTTAAGCTGTGAGCCAGAGGCAGGCCCTGCTCACAGAAGCTGGCAGGAAAAGGGCTGATGTTGCATAAATATATATTCACCTAGCAAAGTTAAAGTACAGAACACACTATACTGGAACATTCCACAGATAACATGGAACAGGCTGACCCATCCCAATGACAGGGGCAAAAGGGTAATATGATGGATAGAGTTGTTTTGATCGAACCAACATGTACAAGGTGAGAGGTGGCACCTTACTACGTAGAGAGGTTGTACCTTGCTACGTAGAGGGGTTGCACCTCAATACGTCAGGAGTGATGTGTAACTTGTTTGTACCTGTGTATAAAAATGTATCCCTGGGGTGGTGTCTTTGTTTAAATTCATCTCATGATTTGGGGGCCCTGATTTGTGAGTTTTGAATGTTTGGGATGGAAAATACTGAAGTCTGGATGCATTTTGTTTGATATAAGGAAGTTGTACAGAAGCATATAAGGTCTTTCAGAATGGTGCAACTATTTGATCAAGAAACAGTAACTGATCGCCCTCTACTGGAAAACTTGAATTACTGCTCTTTAATAGTATCAGAGGGGTAGCCGTGTTAGTCTGGAACTGTAAAAAGCAACAGAGAGTCCTGTGGCACCTTTAAGACTAACAGATGTATTGGAGCATCAGCTTTCGTGGGTGAATGCCCACTTCGTCGGATGCATGCTCTTTAATAGTACATCTTAATGCATAAGCCACCATAATATCCTTCTAAGATCACTTCAGTAGGTTTTCCTCTCTTATACTTATGCTGTCAATACAAACATTGCTGAGTTTACACCAGGCATTGTGCAATTACTCATCTATTAAATCAATTGATAGATATGGTGTAACATTCTCTTTACATGAAAAAAAGCTGAGAAGATTAATCTCATTGCTTAAAGCAGAATGCCTTATTAGGTTGAAACAACAACACTGCAGTGAATTCCATGCATTAGCTGCAGTTGGTTAAGGCCTCGGTTAGGCAATCCTTCCCTATTCAGAAAAGCAGTCCAGTGTATTCATCATCATCGGAAATCCCTTGAAGTCAAGGATGATTTTCTTTCATGGATTGTCCATTTCAAAGTATCTGTGGGGCTGCTGATGGATGACAAGGCCTATTCTGGAGCCACAGACTCTACCACATTGCAGAGGTGTGTTTCCGAGCAGAGCAGGTGAAACTGGGGTATTGGTTCAGGCCATAGCATGCTCTTTCTGTCGCTTCTGTTTTTCCATTACATGTAGTTGCATCTGATTCTCAAAGTGCTGAGTTCTCTGCCTCAGCCTCCATTGTCGTCGGTCCTGGGTTATACAGTCCCATGAGTTGATTTCAATGTTGCATTTCCTCATATTAGCCTCGAGGACATCTCTGTAGTGTTTTCTGCTCTCCTCTGGCGCATTTGCCTTGGCTGAGTTGAGAGTAGAAGACTTGTCTGGAATCATCTGGACAGCATGGCCTGCACAGCAAAGTTGATGATGAGTAATCATTGCCTCGATGCTCGTAACATTGGCTTGTGAGAGGATGCTGATGTTAGTGCATCCATCATCCCACTTGATTCAAAGAATCTTATGCATACTACATTGATGATACTTCTCCTGCGCCTTAAACTTTCTCCTATATGTTGTCCACATTTCAGCCCCATACAGTAGGGTGGGGATCACAACAGCTTTATAGACCATGAGTTTGGTTTTGATTCTGATGTTGCAATCTTCAAACACCCTCTTTCTCAGAAGACCAAAAGCTCTGCTTGCACATTTGAGCTGGTACTGGATTTTTTCCATCAATATCAGCTGTTTGTGAGAGGTGGCTTCCAACATATGGGAAGTGAGAAACATTTTCTAGTGGGTTATCATGGATCTGTATTGCTGGTGCTGAGAATTGTGCACCAGGACCTTTGCCTTCTGGATGTTAAGTGTCAGTCCTGTTTTCTGGTATGCTTCAGCAAAGATGTTGATGATTGCCTGAAGATCTGTTTCTGAGCGAGCACACACGACAGCGTCGTCAGCATACTGGAGCTCAGCAACTGAAGTTAGCGATGCTTTGATTCTGGATTAGAAGCAGCCAAGGTTGAACAGCTTGACAGTTATTCAGTAGATTAGCTGAACTCCTATCAGGATCTTAGGGCTTGTCTACACTACCAGCCGGATCAACGGACAGCGATCGATCCGGCAGGGGTCGATTTATCGTGTCTAGTATAGACACGATAAATCGACCGCCAATCGCTCTAGTGTCAACTCCGGTACTCCACCTCAATGAGAAGCACAAGGGGAGTCGACGGGAGAGCGTCTCCCATCAACACGCCGCAGTGAAGACACCGCGGTAAATAGATCTAAGTACGTCGACTTCAACTACGTTATTCACGTAGCTGAAGTTGCGTAACTTAGATCGACCCACCCCCCCCCATACTGTAGACTGTCCCTTAGTGATCAAATAGAGCATCACAGCAAGGGAGATAGAGAAGAGCGTGCAGCAATGACACAGCCCTCCTTGACACCTGTCTTAACCTTAAAAGGGTCCGTAGTAGATCCATTACAGAGGATTACCATTTGCATGTCATCGTGAAGAAGACAAAGAATAGTAACAAATTTCAGTGGACATTCATACTTCAGAAGGATTCTCCACAACACTTCCCTGTTAATGGAGTCAAAGTCTTTTGTCAGATCAATGAATGCCAGATATAGTGGTCTGTGTTGTTGTCTACATTTTTCCTGCAGATGGCAAGCAGTGAAGATCATGTCAATAGTGCCTCTAGATGGTCTAAACCCACACTAAGATTCAGGAAGAATGTCTTCAGCAAGAGGGAGGATGACAGTTCAGGAGAAGTCTTGCGAGGACCTGCAGTTGCTAACAGAGAGATTCCTCTATGATTTCCACAATCAGCTTTATCTCCTTTCTTGAAAATCGTCACAACCATAGCATCTCTAAATTCATCTGAGATTTTCTCATGGTTCCAGATTTTCAGAACAAGAGTGTGTAACTGTGAGGTGAGTTCCTCTCCCCCCTGCTTGTAAATTTCTGCAGGGATTCCATCATCTCCAGATGCTTTGTTCTTGATCTGTTTAATAATTCTGCACACTTCTCCCAGGGTTGGAGGTATTCGAGTTCATCTCTGATCAGGTGTTGTGGGGTGAAGGTGAAATACACTTCACTGTATAAGCATCCTGGTAAAGCACTCCTGCTGGACACTCACGAAGCTGCTGTGTTTGGAGCCCATCACAGTGCTTTAAGCATTCTGAGTCTGGATAGACTCCAGCACTCTCTCTTTATTTGGCCTCTTTGGCACACTCCCTGTTACCCCTTCACAGAAATCCAGCTGCCCTAGGCCCCCAGGATCAGTTTAAACATATTCTTTCCCAGAGCTCGAACCTTGTGGGCACTCTAGTTTACTGTTTAACTCTTCAGGCACACATAGTTGAAGCCCATAACACAGAGACTTTGCAAAAATAGGATTTTAAGACAATTACTCTTCACTTTAGACAACACAACAAACAGATAGATTCAGACAAAATAATAAATGCCTGCATGCATTTCCTTGCATCAATTTCCTCACCACTCTGACGTTAACCCAGAGAATGCTCCATGGTCCTCTGGGTTGTCCAATATCCCCCACCTGCAGCTCATGGCTTCTCCTCCAAATCACAAAGCCTCTCCTCCCGCCAGTTTCCTTTGGCTTTAGCTGGTCCTGCAGTTAAAAAAAGGACCATTTGCTACAAAAGCATGCCTCTTTGTTCCTCTCTCCTGCTTCCTTTGTCACTCATTCTGCAACTCCCTCCTAGCACTAACACCTAGTTTCTTTGTTCCCCTTTTCTGGGGAAATTCAACCACTCCAAACCCCATCTCTGCAGACAAACTTGGTCAGCCTGGCTTCCCCAGGTGCTTCCACTTGAATGGAAGTCATCAATATTTAATGATGCTCCATTGTCCCTGGTCTAGAAGATACAAGACACAGCCCTGACAGCAAATGATGGGTTCCATATCCACTGAGGCATTCAGTGATATAGTTATTTCATTTCATGTCAACCAGAATTCATAATTTGAACGTAGACACATTCCCCAAATCATCAGAGTGCTTACATCAACTGCTGTGCTGAAGCAAACCCTCAAGTAGGATTACTCACATTTAGGCCTTCTCTACAGGTAAGAGTTTGGCCACTTTATATATACCAGCATAATTAAAGTGCCAAATTACCCATCGTGTAGATGCAGTTATAATGGGTAACGGTGCTTATATGGAGTTTATTCCAGTTTGATGAAGCAAAATAAGTTATATCAATCTAAAGTGCCTGATACCAGTATGACTGCATCCACAATAGGGCTTATACCAGTATATCTGTATTGGTAAAAGAATCACACCCCAACCAACATAGTAATACCTGTATAACTTTTTAGGGCTTGTCTTCACTACCCGCCCAGATCGGCGGGTAGAAATCGATCTCTCGGGGATCGATTTATTGCGTCTCGTCGGGACGCGATAATCGATCCCCGAATCGACGCGCGTACTCCACCAGCCCAGGTAGGCATAAGCGCCGTCGATGGGGGAGCCGCAGCGGTCCATTTGCTGCCGTCCTCACAGCGGGGTAAGTCGGATCAGATACGTCAAATTCAGCTACGCTATTCCCGTAGCTGAATTTGCGTATCTGAAATCGATCCCCCCCGTAGTGTAGACGTAGCCTAAGATCAGGCCTTAGTCCATCATTGCTCCTGTAAGGTATGAAAAGCTATGAAAAATTCCTGTTCCTTACACTATTGTGCTTCACAACACACCTCCCAGAGTATGTCATGCTCATGGCAAGTTTAAATTCAGATTGTTTCCCCTGAGGTAATTGTATTGATCAAGTAATGAGACAGAGTACTAGCAAATTATCAGTAAGTTTCAGGGATAGAATCATAGAACTATAGGGCTGGAAGGAAGCTCGAGAAGTCATCAAGTCCAGTCCCCTAAGATGTGGAAGGACAAAGTAAACCTAGACCATCCCTGACAGGTGTTTGTCCAACCTGTTCTTAAAAACCTCCAATAATGGGGATTCCACACCATCCCTTGGAAGCCTCTCCAGTGCTTAACTACCCTTATAATTAGAAAGTTTTTCCTGATATCTAACCTAAATCCCCCTTGGTGCAGAATAAGCCCATTACGTCTTATCCTACCATCAGTGGACATGGAGAACAGTTGATCACAGTCCTCTTTATAACAACCCTCAACGTATTTGAAGGCTGTTATGTCCCACCTCAGTCTCCTTTTCTCAAGACTAAACCTGCCCAGTTACTTTAACTTTTCCTCATAAATCAGGTTTTCTAAACTTTTATCTTTTTGTTGTTGTTGGTCTCCTCTGGACTCTCTCTAATTTGTCCACATCTTTCCTAAAGTGTGGCACCTAGAATTAGACACAGTACTCCAGCTGAGGCCACACCAATGCTGAGTAGAGTTGGACAATTACCTCCTGTTTCTTAGGGCTGGTCTACAGCCAGCCGCTAGTTCGGCAGCTGGGGATCGAAGTTCTGGGTTCGACTTATCGCGTCTAGTCTGGACGCGATAAGTCGAACCAGGAAGTGCTCGCCGTCGACTGCGGTACTCCAGCTCGGCGAGAGGAGTACCGCGGAGTCGACGGGGAGCCTGCCTGCCGCGTGTGGACCGCGTCTGAACCGCGGTAAGTTCGAACTAAGGTATGTCGACTTCAGCTACGTTATTCACGTAGCTGAAGTTGCGTACCTTAGTTCGACTTGGGGGGTTAGTGTAGACCAGGCCTTACATACAACACTCCCAATACACCCAGGAAAGATGTTAGCCTTTTTCATAGCTGCATCACATTCTTGACTCATATTCAATCTGTGATCCACTATAACCCCCCGATCCTTTGGGTGGAGAAAACAAAAAAACTGTTCATCTGTATTCATCAGACTTACTGGCCATTTTGGTAACTACCTAAATATGTTTTAACAGCTATTCTTAGAACTTCACACTTGATAGAAGGAAGCATCAATAAAAATTCTGGCAGAGGACAGCGAGAAAAAGGGTTATGATGAAAACAGCATTTGAAAACCTTCTCTCTTTATGTCAGTATGGATCTTCACATTAAATGGTACAAGAGGCTTTAGGGGATGATGTAAAGGCAGTAATGGTTAATGTAGGGGGACGTGCTCCTCTGTAATTGCCTCCTGTCAGTTCTGCAGTGTGCTGAGGGATAGTCCAAAGAGACAGGGCCCAGTTTATATTTCCATGTCCACAGAGCTCCTCAAACTTTGGGGACATTTTTTTGAAAGAAGTGTCAAAGAGCATTGCATGAACACAGAATGTCCTCAGAGGCGCATCACCTCTGGTATTGAGAAAAGGATCTACCTGGTACTAAATTACAAGTCTGAGAAAAGAACAGTAACAAAATAAAGCAACGCTCTGGGAAGACGTTAGCCACAGATAGCCAAATTCAGCCCTAGAGTAAAAGGGTGCAGCTCGATTTATTATTGATGGTATTGCCAAGGTGCCTAAGTGGCATGGACCAGGACCCCATTGTGCAAGGTACTGTACAGGCATAGAACAAAAAGACAGGTCCTGCGCCAAAGACCGTACAATCTAAATAATGAAGTCAATGTAGTTGCACCCCTCTTTACACCAGATGCATTTGGCCCATTGACTTCTTGATCCTAAGGAGGCTGTAATATTAGCACTCAGAGATAGCGGTAGCGAATAGCAAATGAGAAGAGGTTCAGCATCACTTGCAAAGTATTAAACAACAGTGAAAAGCCCAGCAGAAATTGAGCTAATAGCACCTGCTGGAGGCCTTGAGCTAAAAAATGATTTGAGGTCATGAGATGAACTGATTATTTTAGTCCTCAAAATTATGCCATTGGCTCTGGGTAGATAGGGACGTGCCATGTTAGTGCTGAAGCATTTTGTATTGTTCAGTAGTTCCAGGAAATCCTGGGCCCATGTATAGAAGAGTTAAACATTACCAAAAAGGTACAAGACACTAGGAGCTACATTTCCTAATAAAGCAGGAAGTATGTATAAAAGCAACAGGGCTTTTGAATTCTCTTTAAATCGTATTTATTACTCATGGACTGCCATCCTCAGGCATGGCCCTGTACTATTTTTATTTATTGTGTATTCTGGTAGCACCTAGGAGCCCTAATAATGGACCAGGACCCCACTGTGCTAGGTGCTGTACAAACAGAACACAAAGATGGTCGCTGTCCCAAAGAGCTTGAAAAAAGTGGTCTGAAAAAAGTGGGGGGAGGGGTCTATCATAACCTGGAAGCAGCAGCAGCAGATAAGACCATGCTTAAAGAGTGCTTCTCAGTGACCCGGCTTATTTATTTATTTATTTATTGCTAAATCTGCAACCACTTGTAGACTCTTCTCTTTGCGCCCTGGAGCTGATGATCTAAGTATAAACAACAGGCTGGTACAATTAGTCACCACATTTCTCCTTACAACTTTGCCATGTCTAATATTTTATTGATCTGTCCCCTTTCCACTCAGATTACCTGGTGCTCAGCTTTTCCTGACCTTTTACCAGCTGGGGTCCAGTCCATTACCTAAAGTACTGGACATGCCAGAACACGGGATGGAAGAACAAGGGGATTGCTACAGCTATCATTTTATAAACACACTCTTGACACACCATTTCTCTGTGGGTCACTGTTTCCACTCCAAATGTTCAGTCTCCTCTTTGGCACAGCATGTTCAGAACATACTACGTTTCTGCTGCTCAAGGGCCTTAAAGCACTGGAGTCAGTATGATGCAGTGGATAGAGCACTAGCCTGGAAAGAGACCTGGCTTTTATTCCCAGCACTGCAACTAGCCTGCTGGTTGGACAAGTCACTTCCCCTCATTTTTCCTCATCTGTAAAATGGGGACAATGATATTTATCTCATTTGTGAAGTGCTTTGAGATCTACAGGTGAAAAGCGCTATATGAGAGCTAGGTGTTATTGTTATAACAATGGATCTAGGTACAGAATAAGCTTCACACACACTTTCTTCACCATGTCTGCTGTAGTTTGTCAAAATCAGAGTTAAAATAAAGCATCTCTTCATCACCTTGTCCAATCTTTTTTCACTCTTAATTAAAGTAATTCTTCACAACTTGCTTACCATCAGCATGCACCGTGCTCGCTAACCTCTGGGCTATTGTACACTTCTACATAATACAAACATAATCAACCTTTGGAAAATGGAGTGTAAATTTTTATTTCTTTTCTGCAACAATCTGCTCGCTCGTTCATGACTGCAGGAAGAGACCAATATCAGAAGTCTTTTACGGGGGGGTATATCCAACACACTGACACTCACTGGGATACAGTAGTTTGGCTAATTTTTATTTGCTACACAGTGTGCATCTGTGAGTGTACATACACTTTTGTTTGATGAAATATTCCTGATGAAATCTTCATAGACTGTATGCTTGTCAGGGCAGTCAGGGTGGGTAAATTTTTTCAAAACAGCCCATATGACTTAGGAGTCTAAGTCTCATTGACACTTAGTGGGGCTCCTAAGTGACTTAAATACTTTTGAAAATCTGGCCCTAAGTGACTAAAGATGTGGATAAGTGTCTAATGGGATTTTCAAAATCCCCCTAAGGCACCCCCCCCCCCCCAGATGCCTACATAGCTTTGAAAATCTTGCCAATACTACTAGGCCCCTTAAGACACTATCATTGTTCATGACATATTAATAAGCTATGGAGCAGCTAGAGGTTTTTTGGAAGGCTTCTATACTCACCATTCTCCACCAGATGCAGAAGTATCATATAAAATGATGGGAATCCTTTAAAAAAATAGGCTTAGTGATTTGCTCACAACAAAGGCAAAGGCTAAGGCAGTGGTTCCCAAACTTCCTGTCGTGCCCCCCTTGCCACTAATGGAATCTGTTCACACCACCCCCTCCCTTACAGCACAGCCAAGATTCTTCAGCAGAGGAGTTTGGGCTGAAGGCGGAGATGGGGGCAGAACTAGGGAGATGGGGCTAGTAATGGAGCTGGCCTGAGGGTGGAGATGGAATGAGGGCAGAGCAGGGGATCAAATGGAGCTGTGTCTGCGGCCGGAACTGGGCTGGGGGTGGAGCAGGGGGTG
>NW_020664447.1:75686515-75697942 GCF_002925995.2 Terrapene triunguis
GAGCTGTGTCTGCGGCCGGAACTGGGCTGGGGGTGGAGCAGGGGGTGAAGTGGAGCTGGGGCCAGAACTAGGCTGGGGCCGGAATGGGGGGTGAAGTGGAGCTGGGGCTGGGGGCAGAGCAGGGGATGAAGTGGAGCTGGGGTTGGGGCCGGAACTGGGCTGGGGGCGAAGTGGAGCTGTGTCTGGGACCGGAACTGGGCTGGGGGCGGAGCAGGGGGTGAAGTGGAACTGGGGCAGATTGTTGCTATTGAAATATGTTGTCAGTTTGGGAGTCACCACTCCTAGCTCTCCAGTGACAACAACAATAGGAGGTGACCAACACCCAGAAGGCGTTAAACAACCATTAATCAGCAGGGGAGTTGTAAACAAGGTATTTACAATTCTGTAAGAGAGTTGAAGCACAACACAATGGGGCTTGTTCAACTGTATGACTCAGTTGTACAAGACCACACTAGGGGGATTGCTCAACTGTGGGACTCAGTAAGGCCCACCAGGACATGTCTGGGCTAGTGTTTTCCAGACACATGGACTGAGGATATAAAATAAGGGACAGTGGCATCATGCAATTACCTCTTTCCTCGTTCACCTATGCTCAAGACAACAAGAACCCTCGGAAGACAAAGACTTCTGGGCTTGTTTTATTTGAAGATTGCTTATTTGGGGTTTTTTTGGTAATAGGTGACTTCAACACAAAGTTATAGTTTAAAAATGGTTGTAGGAGTGGTTTTGGGGGAACGGTGGTGCCGATGGAGCACCCGTTGGCACTGGGGCTGTCAATGCCAAACTTGGTGTTGGTATGGGCACCGGAGACACCGATGGTGCCACTGGTGGAGCTGGTGCCGGACCAGCTGCCTGAGCCGACGAAGGTGGTGGGGCCATTGTCTGTGCCGAGGTTGTCGTCGGTGCCAAAAATGCTGCCAATGCCGGAGCAGCAGTCGGTGCTGAGATTGTTGTTGGTGCCAAGGTCAAAAGAGTCGCCGGTGCCGAGGCTGGTGCCGGCAATGGTGCCGCAGCTGATGGCGTTGGTGTGTGGGTAGGCGCCAAGGCGAACTGCGCGGTTGACAGTGGGACGAATGTGGATGAGGCCACCGAAGACTCTGCAGAGCGGTGCCCTTGGATCCCTCCCTGGTGCTGGTGAAAGGCCCCAGGGGTCCAGATGGTCATTGTGGTGGATTCTGCCACTGAGGTGGCCACGCCTGGAGCTCTTGCCTGTCTCGCCTTGACCTCGATCATCGACTCCTACTCCTCCGAGAGCGGTAGGAGTCAGACTCTGACTCGGAGGTCTCCAAGACAGAAAACCACGGAGGAGCCGAGCTTGAGGGCATTGAGTGTCGAGAGCCTGGGGAGCGACTAAGCTCTCTGACCAAGTGGGCCGGTGCTGTAGGATGTGGAGAGGGGGAATACCTGGACATCATTGCTGGCTTCCCTCTTGACTGCACCTGGGGGCAGGGTGGGACCGCCAGTGCCAGAGGTTCCTCCCTCATGGGGGGTGAAAACGGTGCCGTAAAGCGCAGCAGTTCCGAGCAGCTTCGAAAGCTTCCGGCATCGAAGGAAGCGGCAGCTGCTGGCCCGTAGGGACCAGTGAACATGGGGGATCCGGACTCAACTGCCTCGCTTGGGCAGGAGTTGACATGGTCCTAACAGGGGATCTCGAGCTGTGGCCTGCCAGGGATCTCACTTCTCTAGATTTAGACGGAGATGACCAACTGTCCGGCTTCTTTTTCTTCTGAGGCACTGGTGAGTGACCGCTGCCTGCTCTCCACTGGGCCTCAGGAGGTGCCATGCCAGTACTGAGCGTCCTGGGACGAGTCCTTTCTTGGCCCTGAGCTTGATGACGACGCCGGGGTGCTCCGCATTGACAAGGAAGTGCTAGGATCCGAGTCCCCTGAGCCCAGGTCCGAATGGGGGCATAGAGCTGCCTCCATGAGGATCACTTTAAGCTGCTGCTCCCTTTCTTTAAGAGTTCTAGGGCAGAACTCACAGCAGATTTTACAGCGAGCCTTTTGATGACTCTCCCCGAGGCACCGTAAACACGAGGAGTGTGGATCGCTCTTTGGCATGTGCTTCGCACAGATCACACAGTTTTTAAACCCCAGAAACCACGGCATACCACGGCTCCAGGTAGTCAGAAGGGGGGTAGAGACCCCCAACAACTCTAATTACTAACTACTAAGATTAATTATGTACAAACAACTGGAGTTGAATGCGCTTGCTAAAGCAAGGGCTACAGGAAGTTCCAGCCTACCGTCACTGGCGATAAGACGGAACAGAGGGGATGGCGGGTCGGTAGGGCTCTATATGGAGCACCATGAAGGCGTGACTCCTGGGGGTGCCCGGACCGACCTGACAGATGCTGCTATGGGAAAAATCTTCTGGCTACTGTGCATGTGCGCAGGCACACATCTGATTGGAATCAACATGAACAAGCACTCGAACTAGAACTACTAAAAAAATGGAATTAGTATAAATACCCCCACTACCCTCCCTCTGAAATGGGTTGGGCTTCTTTTGAAAGAAAGTGCCACTTATTTTTTTTTTTCCTCGTGAGACTTGGCAACACTCCCAACGTACCGGCCATAGGCTGAACTGCTTAAAACTGCCATATCAGTCCTTGGCTGTGTGCCAACATTGCACACACACTTAAATTACCAAACATTTAAACTATAAACCATCACCTTATTTCTTCAGTATATGCTTAATTGTTATGCATCTTAATGTTATGGTCTACTGCTGCCACCCCTTTCTTACCACTTTAGTTAATTTTATTGTTTTTCCACCCTATTTTCAGTTAATGGTGGCAAAGCAATATTCTCGGTGCTGTGCTTAAAACAGAGCAGCTCAAAACCCTTTGTATCAACGGAAGGCTGAGTTATTTTATGATTATTACTATTTAATTATATAGCGCCAATCCTCAAAGTGGACCCAAGCCTGGGCAAAGGCACCTCCACTATGGATCAGCACCTTGGGAGAAACCGCAAGGATGCTAGAGGGGTAGGTCACCATCAGGTAGGTGGAGTGCTCCAGGAATGGCTCAAGAAGGCCCCCAGTGAATGGGATGCCACACTAATCACGAGAGGCAGGGATAAGTGCCACACCATGGACTGCTCACTGAGATGTGTAAACAGGAAAAAGAAAAGGAAGCAAGGCCCTGCAAAGTTTCCAAACAAAAACGCCAAGATCATCTGCAGCCCATTGAGGGCTGCTTCATGAGAACCAGGATGGGCATCTGCAGGCCCCTGAATGCTCCTTTGTGAGAATCTGAGTGGTCATTTGCAGTCCACCATGGGCTGCTCTGCTAGATCCTGGCTAGACACTACTTTCTCTGAGCCTCAGATTTTGCGCCTTGGGCAGCTGGACATTACTGACAGTCATATTTTGATGCAACATGTTTAAAGAGTGATTTTTCTCAATATGTTGGGAGTCTGATAGGTGCATCAAATGCATTGAAATCACCTAATCAACAAGTCTATGATATGGTCTGAAATGGGGGTCACTTCCAAGTCATATAAATGTAAATACACGTTTAAACTCACTTCTCTTTATTTCATCGCACAAAACCTTTCGTTAAAAGGCACAGTCAACTCCATGTCACTTTTAGAATAACGTCTACCTGGATTTCCTGATTGGGAGCCATCTTCTTCTCTGTATAGCTTGAACTTGTTACTTGGCTCGACTTGCAATGGAGGTTGGGGGGATAGCATGTTAACTTTCCAGACTCATCTTTTTGGGCCTCAAGTAGCTGCTTGTGCTTAAGACAGCCCTAAAGTTTGCCTGTTACACTCAGATGCTAAAAGGGGCTTAACATCCTGACTTCCTCCAAGTTCCACCAGGATCAGGTCTTTGGAAAGCCTTACACCTGGAGCTCTCTCCCTGGCAAACAGAGTTCACTCCATAGCATTTACAAATAAGATAATACCACTATTCTCCCTGTGCTAGAGATAGAGCTAATTAATAGCAAAGCATACAATTAAAGTTACTTACCACTTTCCAAGTACAAGACCCTGTCTTCAGTCACCTCTACCTTTGCCAAACTAACCATTTGAGATGAAATTTGTCATGCTGGGTGTCTGCTACAGCGAGATTTAAAAAATAAAATAAAAAATGTTTCAGCAAAACAGCTCAGCTATTTCTGAGAGCGAGCTTAGGGAGAAAATATGTTTTGCCCACATTACAAAAAGTCTCACATCTGTTTAATTACCTGTGAAACCTTAATTCAGCCCCTTTGTGTATTTGCATTGTGATACAGTCTTTAATTACATGATCTCATACTATTTTTCCATAGGACCCTTGCTGAATGCATCTGGTCTGGGGATGAATCAGGGTGTGTAGTGAAGGAGGCTGTTGTCTGTAGGACCCCACCTCATTTGTTGCACTAGTTGGAAGGTGTGTAGTGAATGAGATAGGAGATTGCAGGAAGAGAAAAGATTGTCTCCTGGATAAGAAAATTGAATGCCAGCTTGCAGAATTGGATTCTTCCAAAGAGTTCGTGGGTGAAGCTGGGCGAGTCACTTGAACCAAGGTTTTCAGAGGTGGCCACTAACTGCATGAGACAGCTGGGGCCAGATTTGCAGAAGTGGTGAGCACTCAGGACTGCAAGTGAGCTGTGCTTTGAACATATGAAGTGCTATAAAAATGCAAAGTACTCTGCGCCTCAGTTCCCTAGCTAGACAGTGAGGATAATAATACCACCTATTCTCACAGTGGTGTGGAGAAGATTAATTAATTAATGTTTGTGAAGCACTTAGATGTTATGGTGAGAGCACTATTAACAGCCATCAGAAAATTAATAATTTTGTATTCATTCAGTGCAGGGTTTGAATGGTGTGCAATAACAAAGACCTGGGGCCAGACATCGAATGTGGAGGATAAAAGTAGTATTGAGTAACTTCCCATTCACCAAATGAGGCAGGGGTTCTATGGGAAAAACAGTATATGGTAAGGTAAGGCTGGTTCATAATGCATATGTAGAAGAGGGCTGAATTAAGAGGCACAGGCAACCTTAATTCTGGCATTTTCTAATTTTTGAGTGCTTGACTCTGCAACCGTAATACTCCTTTAACATAGATATGCAGCATTAGATTTAAAAAACAACAAGCCAACTTAAATCAGATGAAAGGCTAATTGCTTTTACATTCTTATAGTTACTTCTGCTTTTTTAAAAGAGAGGTCATTTTCTATATTAAATTTATACATTAGGATTAGAAAACTGACTTGAGGCAGAGTAAGATGTTTATTAAGTATTGATTCCAATCCACAGCTTTTTCCATTAAGTATATTTAACAGAACAGCCTATTTGTCTGAGGCTTTTACCATTTTAATATACTAAAATATACATCAAGATTGGTGCAGATAAGTTATGATCTAAAAATAGTTCTCAAATATATATGGAGGGCACAAGTACTTTAAGCAAAATAAAGGAAGATTAAATATTTTAATTCCTTTCAAGAGTGGTTTTTAACTTCATAAGATTTGACTGTCTTTGCACTAACAAATTATATACAAACAATGCCACAAAACTACTTTACCAGCAAATATGTAAAAAATATACACATACATATACACACAGTTCCTTTTCTGTCTAAGCTACATTAGGGTGTTTTTTTAAGGAAATCCAGTGTAAATACATGATTAATATTTACGTACTAACTGCAATTATTATTATTTTTTAATTTGTAAACAAGATTCATAGCAAGTTAAAATAGTTGAGAGAAGCATACATTGTGAAGGCTGGAAATGGATGAGACTGGATGAAAAGATGGGTGTAAAATGATTTAATATATACACATGTTGAAAAAGCTTGTATTGCTATGAGAGCTGGGATGGTTTGGAATATACACTTAATCTAAATTAATTGCTGGATTTCACTGTTATTTTACAACAAACAAACCAAAACCAAAAATACCCAAAAAACATTTGAATGTACTTAAAATTTGGGTATCACATTTTCAGGGGTCGGGATCAACTCCAGTAACAAAGGAATTTAGCTTGTTGATGTCATCCTGCCATTTAATAGCATTTTGCTTTATCAAGAAAACCCATCTCACTAGTGACATTAAACACTGAAACTGTACAATAGCAAATAACAGATGCAAAAAAAAAAAAAAACCCCAGTAAAAGTTCTTTTTTGTGATGAAAAAAATTAAACATGGACATCCACCAAGTATGTAATCATTGGCGACCTGACTACATGTCCCTAATCCATGTGCAAGTAAGTACTGGGTATACTGTATTATTAAAATGGTGTTCTGCTCTGCAGTTTAACAACTGCCAACTAATACCTGAAAGGAAATGGAAGCTGTTTCTGAATGGAGTCAGTTATAGGCTCCTCTTAGTCACATGTTTATAAATAAATTTTTAAGAATGATGGAAGTGATCTCTACACCAGGTACTTCCAGGGCACTTGCCACTACAGTGTTAAGAGCCAAGATGCTTAAGAAAATCAAGATGACAGTTTTGAGCCTGTCTCCCTGGATAGCATCAGACAAAGCAGTATTAAAAAGTAGCATTGGTCAGTATTTACACCTTTGTGAATATGTATAGGGAAGAAAGCAAAATAGAATTGTCTGTTATTTACACATCTGCACATTATACAGTGTGTTCAGATCTGTTTAAGCTCATTAAGAGTTATGAAAAGTGTTAATAACTATAACAGAGTTTGTTACAATGAAGAGCTCAAGTACAATAACCTTATCACAAACCTCATCATGCTAATGCAGATATACAGCACTGGATTTGGAAGTTTGTGTGCCAATTACATATACACAGATGTATCACCCACTATAATCAAAGTTTTAGTTAAACCTTATCCTGTGTATTTTGTAAAGTGCCCCCCCCACACACACACTTATAGTAACGAATAGAACATGTGGTGAATCCCTTTTTCTATACCCTATACAATTTTCTGATTAAGAACATAGGGTATCCACATCTGCAACACATTTTAAGACAGTGTCCTAGTTTAAAGGTTGAATTTATTTATTTATTTTTTATTTAAATTTAAACCTTTCTGTGCTGCTTTTGCAACCTAAACAAAATTCTTCTAGCCTATGAGAACCAAGAAGCTAACCATAAACAGATCAGTTTTACTGAGCAGGTTGAATGAGTTGCAAGCAGTAAACAAACAGCACAAATAGTGAAAAGTGAAGTTTGAAAATTTGAACTATTAAGAGACTTAATGAAAAAGAGAGCTTATAAAAATATAATATACCTTGACAGTGTAGATCTGTGTAGAAATAATATATTCTAAGGGCATCTCCCTGTACACTTTGATTGTGGGGAATCTGCAAATGAAGTAAAACTAAATAGCCATTTCTTTAAATTCAACTATCAAAAATAGTTTATGTATATGATAAATAGACAGAGCTACACTGTCTATTACAGTATATGCCAATTAACTTGGACATACCTTTACCAGCATGGCTGATATACTGGTATACTAGCCTAATAGTTGCAAATGGTAATGACTGCAGCTACAATATACTACTTATAACATAATTCCACTTCTGAGGATTCATTCAAGCGGTGTCAAGTGATTATGATGAATTTACCCAGGTATGAAATGCTCACCTGTGATCTTTTAATATAGAAATTACCAAATAATTAGACAAGGAAAAAAATAAACCCAAACCCAAAAACAAACCCCAAAGAAAGATGAAGTGCAGTAAGTATTCTATTTCTATTTCAGTACAATAATTCATGTCATTAAATCTTCACAGTTTTTGGGGGGTGGGGAGTGGAAGTTAAATGGCATCTCCTCTCAGCTGTGACAAGATGCTTAATTGATACAACCAGCCAGTGACAGGGTACCCCAATTAAGTGGATTCTAGTATATCTAACAAACCCAGCAGTAAAATGTGCCATTTTTAAAACCAATGACATTTTGCTTAAAAAAAACAAGCAGAAGCTGAATGAATTGCTGCTCATGACATTCAGGTAATCAATATTGTATTATAGGAGTTTTGAAATATACCATGTTGTGAGAATGGCAAAAACAATAGTGTGTAATAATGTAACCTTTAAATAAAGGGAAGATTATTAAAATATATTCTACATATTATTTTAAACTAAATTATGAAATTGTATTTTTTGTACTTTGCTTAGGGTACCTCATCTAAACAGAAACCTCTTTCCTACATCAGTTCTATAACTGCTTTATATTTAAAGTATAATTATTTCATGATAGGCATCAGTACATCAGAAGACAAAGAAACTCGTATTTTTCATTTAATAGGTAGTTTAAACAAAGGTAAGACACATTGCATTTTGTTTTTCTTCCCTTAAAATTTTCATCAAATGTTGTCCCTTTCAATACTTTGCATAAGTTTCTAAATCATAAAGGATAATGCACATTACTGTTTATTCACACTATAAAAAAAGCACAATATACAGGCCATATCCTTTAAAGTGCAACACAACAGAACATGTCTGCAACATTCAGGTTCTTCAAAAACCCACAGAAGTAGGAATTTGATATTTAGGAGGGAAAATTATTGTTCACAAGCATATGAACACTGAGTGTAATTTCTGAACAGTTACCAAGAGACTGTCCTTGTTGTAAGTGCCACACTAAAAACAATGCTCATGACCCATAAAATTATAACATTCTGTCTGACTTCTTATCATATGGCTTCCATGTCTGATGTCCAAAAGGAAATTCTTACTCTTTAGTTACTGAAAAGCATCTATGGAGCTCTTTATTGAAGACAGTTCTTTGAGCATGCTCAAGAAAACTTTTAATATACACACAAAGGGATTGCTGATTCTAATGGCAAATCAAATGAACCAAGAAAAATATGGTAATTGAAATACAGCAAGCATGTTTCTGACTTGGCAGCAAATGCTCCACTGTGTTTGACACTAGCTACCAAATGTTTTGGTAACATGCAGCATGTCCACAAGCAAGTACCAATTTGCTTTTCACTTCTGAACTTTTTGGTTGGATGTTTTGATATTAAATTGTTTGAAAACCTCGTTCCTGAGATGAGCACAATAAAATGAAATGAGTTCCATCTAAAGCTGCCACTGGGACATAATGTGATGTATTTCCAGCATCGTTATTCTCTTGCTGAGTCATATTTAAACTATCAATCCTCCCCAAGGCGCCATTTCTGTGACTCTTCTTGACGCACATCTGGCCGGATTTGGTTTCTCATTCCACCTAAAACATTTGAGGTTGCCTCTGTTGCGACAATCAGAGGTTTCACCACAGCTGGTGGAATTTGGCGGAGGACTCCTCCTACTGCTCCCGTTACCCCTCTGTTCTCATGCTCTCGAGCAGCAGTTTCATATATGGTCTGGGCAGTGTCTGTAATTCCCTTGGGAAATAAAATAAAAAAAAAAATCAGTTACCTAAGAAGAAAATCCATCCTCTTCACGTTAGGGCTTGTCTACGTGGTGGGGTAATGCACTCTATGGGAGTGTGAGTTCTAAAGCACACTAATATGCTGCGCATAAATTGGTCTGTGTAGCCCTGCTGTTGTGCACTAATGGTTCCCTAATGCACTTTAATGTAGAACAGTTTCAAACAGCACTATGTAAAAGTGCGCCAGCAGAGTCTACATGGACCAATTAATGTGCAACACATTAGTGTGCTCTAGAACTCAAACCCCCATGGAGTGGCATTACCCATTGTGTAGACAAGCCCTTGCTCAGAAGAAAACTATTTGTGTGTATTACATCAACATTTTACCGTAACTAGACAAGTTTAATGTGCTTGTTTTGCTATTTTTCTTATTAAAATCTGATAAACATAGGAAGACTCATTTAATATAATTACTTGGGGGAAACTTCTTGGGCAGTGAAGGTAGCAGGTTTGGGCTATTCCAAAATGATGGAACTCACTGAAACTTCCTCACCTCTATTAGACTCACCTGTCCTCCAACTATTGTCGTCACACAAATGTCACCCCAAATAATGACCAGAATAAAAAAAAAAGATGGACATTTTTACTAACACACAATAGGTGAAACAAACAACTGAACCACAATATAACTAACTACATCACAGCTAATAATTCAACCTTTTAACATGCTGCTATGGTAGAGAAAGACAAATTTCACTTGTTGCATGCACAGGCTGCTGCTTAAATCATAAATGCCTGACATTTAATTTTAGATAGTTTTAAGATGCCACAAAATAAGAATAACTCCTACGTCCTTCTAAGGTTGTTGATTTTCACTAGGACAAATCAGCAGAACAATATCAAGGGAGATTAGGTTGGATATTAGGAAAAGGTTTCTAACTATAAGGATAGTTAAGCACGGGAACAAGTTATGTACTGAGGCTGTGGAATCCTCATCATTGGAGATTTCTAAGAACAGGTTAGACAAACACCTGTCAGGGATGGTTTAGGTATACTTAATCCTGCCTCAGCTCAGGGGAAAGGAGCAGATTACCTGTTGAGGTCCCTTTCAGCCTCACATTTCTATGATTCCATGAATGCAAATCTGTAGAACACAGATTTTCTATTGACTCAGGTTATAATTCATCTTGTTTGCAAGGTGCCTTGGCCTAATTCTGTTTCTCAGATTTTCCCTATGTGTGAGGCTTTTATAGGGTTTGGTCTAATGAATTAGATTGTATGTTTCAAATGATCTGACATTTCTCGCCAGCTGAAATTTCAAAATAAGAACTTTTTAATACCATCTTACATACTTCATATTTTGCTTTAACAAGGTTTAATTGCAGTTTGGTCAAAAATAACAGCATTTTTGCATACCTCTTTTACCACACTGTATGCTTTGGCCACACCTTCCCGTAAGTCTACTGGCTGATGAGCTAAGCGATGCCGAGAGAATCGTTTGACCTTTTTTGTCTCAATACAACTAGGACCTGGGGAGACCATGTCATAAGCAGTTTCTGCAGCTGCCTAGGGATCAGTTCAAATGAAAAATAAATTAATATATTCTTAATATAGCATTTGATCACATACCTAGCCAAAACAATTTACAAAAATTACAATGATAATCCAGCATGTACGTTCTTGGTTTTTTTTTAAAAAAAAAAGATATAAATATGCATTTTACATGCATTCCTCCCTCCTTCAGTTGTTACCACAATACTGGCAAAATAGGAGTTAAAAAAGGGCAGACAAACATGGCGTCAGAAGGTTTATATTACACTCCATGTTACATATTAGTAAAACAGTCTCATCACTTTTACACACTGAACCACAACACAAGTCATCAGAAATAACAATTTATGTTCTGCCTCCTTCCCTCTATCTCAATGTACAGAGATAGCATAACATTAAAACCCCTTTTTTATTTTGTTTCACAGTGGAATAATTTTAAATCAAGGTGATTTTAATCACTGACTTAAATGATCATTTAAATAACTTTAAAAAAAATAATTGATTTAAATCAGGTTGGGCAGGGCCGGCTCCAGCATTTCTGCCGCCCCAAGCAAAAAAAAAAAAAAAAAAAAAAA
>NW_020664447.1:75698042-75793734 GCF_002925995.2 Terrapene triunguis
AAAAAGAAAAAAAAAAAAAGCCGCGATCGGCGGCGGCAGTTGAGCAGCAGGTCCTTCGCTCTTAGAGGGAGTGAGGGACCTGCCGCCCCCGAATTGCCGCAGGTGCCGCCCCTCTCCCTTGTTACATAAACCTTTATACCTTGGAAAGCTGCTAAATGCTATATTCAGATTATTTTATTCTGCTTGTTAAGCTAGTGCCTGGAGCAGGCCCTGGGTTGGGGCTTTGTAAAACTATCTTGAAAATTTATGCCACTGCAAATTTAAATTATCTTATAATAAACTAAATTATAAATGCTGCTTTTTAATTGTCGCTACTGGTAAGGTTTATATCTTATTTGAATTTTACAAAATGGCAGTAGTTGAAAATTGAAAATTAAGGCTCTGTTCCTAAAACACACAAGCAGGTATGTACCTTTACTCATATGAATAATGCCATTGACTTCAATGGGAAATCTCGTATGCATAAAGTTAAAAATGTGAGCAGTAAGTATTTGCAGCTTCAGGGGCTAAAATTGTAATTTTAATAAACTCTTTTCTCTTAGTGCATAGAACGGTTTTCATTTCAAAACAAAATTACTTCAGTGTTAACAGCAGAAAGTTATTCTGAGTTTGAAAACATTAATAAAGTTAATGTGAACTTTTTATATACACAGGCCAAAATTTTCAGAAGCAGGAGCCTAAAGCTAGGGTTCTAAACCCATATTTAGGTGCCTATGCTGGGATATTCAAAAGCACCTGAGTGACTCAAGAGCACAAGTCCCACTGATATCAAAACTACAAATCCTAGTGGAAGAGTACAGCTTTGTCCAAGCATTTTGGCTTTTAACTCTTGGGGCTGGTCTGCACTGGAGGGGGGGGATCAATCTAAGATATGCAACTTCAGCTACGAGAATAGCGTGGCTGAAGTCGACGTATCTTAGATCGACTTACCTCCTGTCCTCACAGCGCGGGATAGATGGCCGTGGCTCCCCTGTCGACTCCGCTTCCGCCTCTCGCTCTGGTGGAGTTCCAGAGTCGACGGGGAGCGCGTTCGGGAATCAATTTATCACGTCTAGATGAGACGCGATAAATCGATCCCTGATAGATCGATTGCTACACGCCGATCCGGTGGGTAGTGAAGACGTACCCTTGGATGTTCAATAGATTAGAAGGGGGTGTTGGTTGCAAATACAACACAAGTTGTTTGCTTACAATTTTGTGCGGATCTCACAGTAGGGATGAGCCGCTGGGCTTGTCTCTCTCAGCATGGATGAGCATTTTAAGAATAAAACTTCTTAGTGGAAAAAAATTCCTATGTGACATCTAAAATATGTAATTCTACTAACAAGGACAAAATATCCACTTTCACAATTAAAGACTATAAAATGGGAGGAGAATGGTAAAAAAAAAAGCAACATATACATTACAAATCATAACAGAAATTAAAAAAGTATTTTTAAACTTTTTAAAGAATTATTTTTATCTACCCTGATTTATTTGCTGTCAATATTTCTATATTGCAAGTGTTTCAAGTGAAATCAAATAAGCCCTCTGGGTAGAGACCATCTGTTTTCCATTTTTGTACAGCACCCATCACTGTGAGGCCTTGATCCTCAGTGGGGCCTTTGGGGACTACCATAATAATTATTACTAAAAAACTTGTTCTCTTGTCTAACCTCAGATATAATGTAAAATGTACCTGTATGGTTTGAACCATTCTGTTTGTTAGCTCTAAAGCTGCCATTGCAGTGGAAGTACCAAAGGAAGCTGCTCCTCTTTGAAAGCCTCTTACAATACGACCATCCTTTCGGTACTGTTCTATTGGTAACCACACTAAGTCCTTCAGACCTTGAACTGAAATTACAGCCAGAATGCAAAACACATAACTTGTTACATAAACCTTTATACCTTGGAAAGCTGCTAAATGCTATATTCAGATTATTTTACCAGTGTGATATGTATTTGAACAGTAACAGAACTGAACTCACCTAATTGCACTAATGAATGCATAGGTCCTACTCCTCCCAGGATTCCTGGTAGCTGGTTTTTCTTTATGTCATTAAGCCATTCAGTGATGGCATAAGAGAATAGCTTATCCACACCTAACAAACTGTAACAGACAGAGTTATTAATACTATGAAAAGCAATGATGACTAAGGCTTTTGGTACTGTCTCGCATGACCTTCTCATAAACAAACGAGGGAAATGCAACCTAGATGGAGCTACTATAAGGTGGGTGCAAAACTGGTTGGAAAACTGTTCCCAGAGAGTAGTTATCAGTGGTTCACAGGACAACGAGTGGGGTCCCGCAGGGATCAGTTCCGGGTCTGGTTCTGTTCAATATCTTCATCAATGATTTAGATAATGGCATAGAGAGTACACTTATAAAGTTTACGGACGATACCAAGCTAGGAGGGGTTGCAAGTGGAGGACAGGATTAAAATTCAAAATGATCTGGACAAACTGGAGAAATGGTCTGAAGTAAACAGGATGAAATTCAATAAGGACAAATACAAAGTACTCCATTTAGGAAGGAACAATCAGATGCACACATACAAAAGGGGAAATGACTGCCTATGTAGGAATACTGCGGAAAAGGATCTGGGGGTCATAGTGGACCACAAGCTAAATATTAATCAACAGTGTAATGCTGTTTCAAAAAAAGCGAACACCATTCTGGGATGTATTAGCAGGAGTGTTGTAAGCAAGACATGAGAAGTAATTCTTCCGCTCTACTCTGTGCTGATTAGGCCTCAACTGGAATATTTTGTCTAGTTCTGGGTGCCACATTTCAGGAAAGATGTGGACAAACTGGAGAGAGTCCAGAGAAGAGCAACAAAAATGATTAAAGGTCTAGAAAACATGACCTATGAGGGAAGATAGAAAAATTTGGGTTTGTTTAGTCTGGAAAAGAGAAGACAGAGGGGACATGATAACAGTTTTCACGTATGTAAAAGGTTGTTAGAAGGAGGTGGGAGAAAAAATATTTTTCTTAAGCTCTGAGGATAGGACAAGAAGCAATGTGCTTAAATTGCAGCAAGGGAGGTTTAGGTTGGACAGTAGGAAAAACTTCCTCACTGTCAGGGTGGCTAAGCGCTGGAATAAATTGCCTAGGGAGGTTGGGGAATCTCCATCACTGGAGATTTTTAAGAGCAGGTTAGACAAATACCTGTCAGAAATGGTCTAGATAATACTTAGTCCTACCATAAGTGCAGGGGACTGGACTAGATGACCTCTCAAGGTCCCTTCCAGTCCTATGATTCTATGGCTTGAGGGATGTTTTTTCTAGTGAATGAGAATAAGAAAAGACATTTAAACACTAAAATAAGGGGAAAAGTGAAGGCTCAAATGCCATACTCACTTACCCCTGGCAAACTGAGGTATTTGATCTTTGTGCTCTCCCCAGTAAAAAAAAAAATATATATCTACAATTGCATTCTGGGATATGTTAGTGGAAGAAAACTTGTGGGGAAAATTGATAAAGAAGAAGCACAGCTTCATGTTATTCCCATAGGCTTTGAATCAGGAAAGAACTTAAAGTATGTGTTTAATTTTAAGATTTTATGGTCAAGTTCAGTACATGGTTAAGAGTTGTTTTGAACAGAGCCATATTAGACATATTGTTCCTGAATTGGAGCCATATTAGACAATTCTCAGTCCTAGTTTTCATCCCATTCACATCACAAATGTCTATAAACAAACAGTTTAAGTGCATTAAAAATGAAGTTTCTCCTTATAAAAATCATTGCAGTGTGCTCTGAATTTTAAATATGCTTAATATGAGAATTTGCTTTTTGCTTGGTATACCCAAGTACTTGCAACGTCCACATCCAATTTCCAGAAAAAAAAATCATATTAAAATTTAGTAAACTCACCCATGTCGATAGCAAAGTCTCTTCAACTTTAACTCTGAGCAGTTTAATTGTGCAAGACCAATCAAAATCCCAGCTAACGTACCCTGAAAATTAAATACTTGGTCAATCTAAAAGTCTATCTGCAATACGCAATCTGAAGTTGGGAAATAAATACTTAAGAACCTTGGATCAAACACAAATTTTATTGAATATATTTTAAATTGCATACATGGAAATAAAACCTACCCCCATATCCCCTATTTATTTTATTACAGCATTTTGAACTATGCCAGATGAAAACTGACACAAGGTGCTTTGGATAAAGAAGCCGCAATACCAACTTAGCAAACTGGTGTAAGGGAAATCTTTGGATGGCACAGGCCTCTCCAGCAGTACGGAGGTGTATCAAGGGGTGCACCCAACGGCATAGCTGGAGCTCTAATGCACTTCAAGCATCCTCAGCTGGTGGCATGGTCCCTTGAGGGCCATTCCTGCTGGGTGAAAGTGTGCTGAATAACACTTCCTGTGCTGAATAATGGTGAACCAGACCCAAGGATCTACCCTATTGTTCTCACGTAATAGTTCCATGTTATTTAGTTTCACTGAAAGTTTAAATAAGTAATACTTGAGAATTTTCAAGACTACACTGTAGATGGGTAGGTAGCACAAAGGATAGTTCCGCTCATAGAAAGAAAACACACAAAACATCAGTTTTATCAGATAGTCTCTATGTTGTCAACAAACCTGATCCATTGAGACATGTTTGCCATGGTAATCAAGACGTATTGGAACTTCTGATATAAATCGAAATTCTCTGAAATATACAAAGGAAACAATCAATTTATTACAGTTAGAGAAACTCAAACAGGAAATAAATGAAGCCACTCAAAAGGAAAACCAAAGTATGAACCACAAATAGGTGCATGTCACACTATAAAATGATTCTCTTCAGCTTTTTTGTAAGGCATATATCACTGCAGTGCACCTTAGACTGTTCTACTCCAAAATGTGAGCATAAAAAGCAATGTGGCGTTCCATGTTCACTGTTTCAATGACTTCCAGATCAAATTGTAAAAGTTTATATCATCTTTTTCTAACTATCAGCCCAGCAAATTCATCTTGAGATCAGAAAGTCAAGCTGTATTCCTTCTGAATACTGTATCAGCACAATCTTTTCCATGGGCCAATTCTGCCCTTAGTTACACTGGTGCAACTTTATTGTTTTCAGTGCCTTTGCACACATGAAAAGGAGAGCAGAATTTGGCCCAGCAATTGGAAGTTGTTAACCATTCTGTTGATGATGCACGTGCTGGAACAGAATCTAGCTCACTCTCCCACAGCTTGGTTCTGCAGTGCTAACAAAAGTGAAAAGTTAATTGTTATAACGTAAGTAGATATAACTCAATACATAAGGCAGAACTGTTGAATAAGAAGGTGCAATTTCTTCAGTCACTTTTTAGGTCAAAACTACTTTAAAGCTCATCTCATGATATTTTACTATTGTAACCCTCTTCTCTCCCGTAACACTCAGACCCTCCCTTAATTCACGGTCATCCTTGATTGTGTTAATTTTAATTTAGACTCAGCTCTTCAGTGCAGGGACCAGTCATTTTATTTCTTGGTAACACACCTTGCTCATCTATGGTGATGTATCAGAGCTTTTATTGAATTTCATTTTCTTCATATACACGTGACAGTTTGAAAAAGCTAACAGGAAATTCAAGAAATGGTTATTTTTCAATGATACATCATAGTATTATATTTAAGCTCTGGAAGAAAAAGATAATGCCCACTGAGGCTGCACAGAAATTACTGTAATGCCATATTTTATAAAAAGCAACAAAAATGGTAGAATACATGCAGACCTCTGGAAATTTTGCAATCAAAATTTACCTGAAAAAGACTGGCTGATCGCTGAACGGTGTCTCTTCAGGTGAAAAATGATGGTCCTCTCCATTAACCATATCCACAGAATCAACACTATCATTTTGGCTTGTTTGCTTGTGTACTGAGAAAGAAATGACTGGGCTTGGGTCCTTGAAACTGCTGACATGCTTGGGCAAACTACAGGTTACATCAGCACCAGGAGACTTTTTAACTGAGATAATAAAAATTTACATACAGTAAACAAATAATTCATAGTCTTTCACAGTAATTTCAAGCAGCCTGTTAATAAGTGTTTTGATTTGTTTTTGTCTCTAATGAAACAAATCCATGCTGTTACAGTTAAATGCACTGTGATGTATAAAAAATGGTTACTCACCTTCTCGTAACTGTTGTTCTTTGAGATGTGTTGTTCACGTCCATTCCAATCAGGTGTGCGTGCTGCGTGCACTTAGCAGGTCCCGTCGGGTCGGCTGTGGAGCCCCCTGGAGTGGCTCCTTCATGGCGCTCAATGTATGACCCTGCTGATCTGACCCCTCTTCAGTTCCTTCTTACCGGCTACCCCGACAGAGGGGAAGGAGGGTGGGTATTGGAATGGACGTGAACAACACATCTCGAAGAACAACAGTTATGAGAAGATGAGTAACTGTTTTTCCTTCTTCAAGTGCTTGTTCACGTCCATTCCAATCAGGTGACTCCCAAGCGCTACCCTGGAGGTGGGGTAGGAGTTAAGGAATCGCTGACTGGGGCACCACCCTGCCGAATGCTGCATCATCTCTGGCTTGTTGGGTGATAGCATAGCAAGAGGTAAACGTATGCACCGATGACCAATCTGCTGCCCTGCAGATCTCTTGTATCGGGATCTGGGGCAGGAACGCAGCTGACGAGGCTTGTGCCCTTGCTCTTGTGCGGCACCGGGGAAGTCAAGCGGTGTCATGGGTATGGAGCCAGGGAGCGCCAGTGCCGAGGGTCTCTTGTGGTAGAGTCCTTCCTCGGCACTGTGTTGCCTATGGATGCCAGAGCACTCCGTATGGATACGCCCGGTGCCGGGTGCTGGCGGTCCGCAGCCAGCTGTGGGCGGAGAGCAGATTCCATTAACAGCTGCTTTAGTTGGAAATCACACTCCTATTTGGTTCTTGGCCGAAAAGCCCTGCAGATTTTGCACCTTTCCATTTGGTGCGCTTCCCCCAGACACTTTAGACAAGAGTCATGGGGGTCACTGATGGGCATAGGCTTATTACAAGCACTGCAGGGAGCCCGAGAGGGGTTAGGGATTGGGGAGAGACCCCCACTCCCAACCTACTATTTATCTATACTAAATTACTATAATACTAACTATAACTGTAATGACTAATGGAAGAACGCTAAGGGAGCACTTGCTGAGCAAGTGAGCACTGTTCCAACGGTAGGAAGGAACTGAAGGGGGGTCGGGTTGGGTCGGCCGGGTCATACATTGAGTGCCATGAAGGCGCCACTCCAAGGGGCTCCACAGCCCTCCGACGACCGTGCATGCGCACACACCTGATTGGAATCGACGTGAACAAGCACTTGAAGAACAACAACACTGGATTTTCACAAGAATAGTAATATGTGTAAAATGCTCCCAATATGTAGTTATAAATAGTTCTATAGGTAGCTAAAGCTAACAAATAAATCATTAGAAAAAGGTCAGGAGTAAAAATTTATGGTAAAAAGCTCTTGATGAGAGACTGAGTAAAATTCTCAGAATTTCAAGTAAACCTTTGTAATTTCTAAGCATTCGTAGGCTTGCAATAGCATTCATGGAATTTTAACAGAAACCCTACTGAGAATTACACAGCCTGTATATTTCTGCAAGTTGCACCACGGAAAGTAGGTGATTTAAGATTGTTTACATACATAGAAAAGAATACAATATAGTCAAAGGGGGAATAATTCTTAATTAAAAAAAATCTTATTCTCTCATTTTTGGCCAGGTTTACAATGACAGTTGGATGGAAATACTACTTTAACTTAATACTAACATTTTACTACTTGTATATAAATTTAGGATATGATTCCTTCTGCAAGAACTGCATTTAACTTTAAATTAGTAACTATACATACCCTTTAAGAGAGAGGGAGAAAAAAGCATTTGTTTTGTTTATCCATAGCTCCAACACTTTACACATATGCTCACAACTTTTCCGAAGCCTTCACTAATATGCTTCAATTTTTGGGTGCCCAACTCGAGAGACATCTTGTGATTGGTTTTCAGAGATGCTGAGGACTTATGTGGGTATCCAAAAACTGATGAAGAAACAGTTACTTACTATAACTGTGGTTCTTCGAGATGTGATGCAGATGTGTACTCCACTTAGGTGTGTGCATTCCCAGCACACCGGAGCCAGAGACTTTTCCCTAGAAGTACCCATAGAGGGGCGATGCTCGCGCCTCCCCTGGCTATATGAGGCAGCGCCGCCCCAACCCCCCCTCAGTTCCTTCCAATCGAAAGCCCTCAGAAGGAGACTCCGATGCAAAGGGGATGGAGGGTGGGTCATGGAATACAAGCCTGAATCACATCTCAAAGAAACACAGTTACAGTAAGTAATTACTTCTTCTTCAAGTAGATCCAGATGTGCTTTCCACTTAGGTGACTCACAAGCAGTACCCCAATCTGGAGGTGGGGCTCTGAGTCTAAGAAATAGGGACTGTAGGACCACCCTTTGGAGGCCTGCATCCACTCTGGAAGATACAGTAATAGCATAATAGTCCTTAAATGTACATATGGATGACCACCTGGCTGCCATGCAAATGTCCAGGATGGAAACATCACTGAGGAACGCTATTGCTGTCACTTGCGCTCTCATGGATTAAGCCCATAGCCGCGGAGGAGGCGTAGCCGAAGCGCTCTCATACTCAGTCTTGATATAGGATGTTATCCATCTAGAGAGGGTCTGTGCAGAGACCACTCACCCCTTCATGCAGTCCGCATATGATACGAACAGGTGAGGTGAAACATAAAATGGCTTAGGACAGTCTAGATAAAAGGCTAGACATCACCTGACATCCAGAGCATGGAGGCACTGTTCTTCTGGGGAAGAGCACAGCTTAGGGAAAAGCACAGGTAAATACACTGCCTGATTCAGAAGAAACTGAGAGACCACCTTGGATAAAACCTTTGGGTGTGGTCGCAGCGTTAACTTGTCCTTAGAGAACTGAGTGTAAGGCGGTTCAGCCATTAGGGCCTGCAACTCTCACACCCTTCTTGCCAAAGTGATGGCTATTAGGAAAGTGGTTTTCTAAGACAGGAGGGCAGCAGACAGGACACAAGAGGCTCAAATGGAGGGCCCATCAGAGCCACCAAAACCATGTTTAGGTCCCACAAGGGAACCGAATCTCAGACCGGAGGATGCAAGCAGATAAACCCTTTCAGAAATCTCCTCACCATGGTATTGGGGGGAAAAAATGAATTCCCCTGAATAGGGGGATGAAACACAGATATAGTTGCCAAATGGACTCTCAGCAAACTGAGTGCAAGGTCCAATTTCTGAAGATGTAGCAGATACTCTAAGATGTCCTGGGATGCAAGCCCTTGTCATTTGGGTCCCATGGGCCAAGGATCACAGTGAGAATCTCTTCCACTTTGATAAGCAGGCCATCCTAATGGAGGATTTTGTATTGTTGAGTAAGACTTGTTGGATAGCTGCTGAACATTGCTGGAGCACCCACAGAAAAAAATTAGTGGGTGCTTAGCACGCATGGGCAGCCAGCTCCCCCGCTCCCATCTCCAGCGCCTCCCACCTGCTGGCGGCCTGCTGATCAGCCCCTTCCCCTCCCTCCCAGTGCCTCCCACCCGCCGCAATCAGCTCTTCTGTGGTGTGCAGAAGGCACCGTGCGGGGAGGAGCGGGGACAGGGCGTGCTCAGTGGTGGGGGGCAGAACTGGGCAGGAAGAGGCAGGGCAGGGGTGGATCTGGGGTGGGAAGAGGCAGGGAGGGAGTGGGGGCTTGGGAGAAGGGGCGGGGTTAGGGACGGAGCAGGGGGTTGAGCATCCCTAGGACCAAAAGGAAGCCAGCGCCTGTGCCTACCCTGCCGGGCTCTGTCATTTCCAGCTGTTATGGCCAAGGAGGCCACTGATATGGGTAGGGCATTGATGGCCAATAGGACCTGGGCCCTACTTCCCAGCTTCGGGGCACATGCCAACCCTGGGAGCCATATTGGTCCATTGGCGGCCCTCGGAGCTTGTCAGGTGATGTGGAGTGGGAAGATGACAATCCCAACTCGGAATCAGAAGAGCCCTGTGATCTTGGGAACATGGGAGGAGTGATGCCCGAGAGAGTCAATAGATGGCCTGATTCATCCATCGCCCAGAACAAGGCAGGAATCGGTGCCCCCAACGAAGGCAGTCCCGTCGGTACCGAGCATGCCAGTGCCATAGGCAGCATCAGTCCTGGCGCAAACAGCGGTACTGGAGCACCCGAGTGCATTGACGTCGAGGATGCTGAAGGCAGGGGAGCTGAAGAGGGTCCCTGTACTGATTCCAGTACTGGTTTCATCCCCACCATGGGGAGGGGAGCAACTGGATGTGGTGCTGACAGACACAAGGGTTCAGCAGCTGGCTCCATCGGAGGGGCTATAGGTGGCACACCACTGGCCAATGGTAAGGGCAGGACTGAAAGGCAGAGATCTGTTGCTGCCTGGTACGCTGATGACGTGGACACAGCTGGGACCGGCATCTCCGTCATCAGTACTGGACTCAATGGAGGCCAGAACCAGAGTTTCCGCCCTTCCCACTCAGTACCAGAGAAGGGTCCAGAGGTACCCATACAATACTGAACACTGGATTCAGTCCCAATCTGGTTCGCACTTTTTCTGGGGGAGGCAGAGGCGTCATCCTGCAACCTGGAGCAGTCCCGATTGGTCTTATGAGACCTCTTCCTCAGCACCGATGGAGAACAGCTCAAATAGCCAGGGGAAGGGCCATAGCCATGCGGCACAAGCATCACCCTCTATGGGGACTAGTAGGCAAAGGTCTCTAACTCCAGCACGCTAAGCGTGCATACACCTCATTGGAATACACCTAAGTGGAATACAACTCTGCATCTACTCGAAGAACACCACAAAATTAGAGAACTCTTCTGAAAGCTTTAGGCTTAATAAATTATGTCTAATATAGTTCTTTAGCAAATAGAATAAATTACGTGTATTAGTATACACATGCGCGCACACACACACACACACACACACACACACACACACAAACGAGAGCGAGAAAGAGGAAGAGAGGGGTAGAGTGTGTGTTTCCAGCTTACTACACCAATGATAGTACCTTCTGGATCTGGAGTCATTAAAACTTCCACTTCTGTAGAAAGGCTAGTGAAAAAATCCTTCAGGAAAAACAAGGCATCCTAAAATAAAGAAATAACGCAATCACGTCAAAGGAAAGGAAACAAATCACCTCAATCTAGAGTTCTCTGAAGAAACCATCCGCAATCCTGGATGTTATGTTTCTGTGGGTACTTGCACATCAATCAAAGGAACAAGAGAATACATTTTAGCATCCAGAGCTCAAGTGCTTTTTTCAGTTGCAACCTAAACCAAACAATGCATTGGCCCATATCGTGCAATGGAGAGCCATGGGCAGAAATGTGGGAATCCCCCTTGCATTGCACAGCACGTGGGGCAGATGCTTTTGCAGTACTGTCCCAATCCCTTTCCTGGGACTCTTCAGAGGGTGGGGGACATGCATGGTCCCTGCACCAACCCACACAGAATACAGTCTAGAACTATATTATTTTTCCTTTGGCCTCTTCTATGTAGCTAGAGGGGAACCTGTTAGAATGGATCCATTGGAACTGAACTACTAAAAAGCTGAGGAGGTCATTATTGGGGACCCCAGAGCCAATGTGGAGGCCCTTGCCTCCAGGGAACACATGGCAGAATGTGGTTCATTCTCCAGGGACTGAAAAAGTGGACATCATGTACTGGGCAAAGCTAAAATCATGGTATAGGAATGTTTCAAATGGGAAATTTTCTTGGCTACTAGATGGCAGCACTTCCATGCGATATTTCTGTTCTTGGTGGATATAGTATGAAACTATTACAGACTATGGCAGGGCAGATTTTAAGAGGCACAAATGGCAGTAAGTTAGGTGTTTAATCATCCACTGAAAGCCAATGGAAGGTAGACACCTAAATATCATTTGTACTTTTGAAACTCTCCCCCTCCATAGTCTGCAGAAGTCAGTCAAGGAGAGAATTTCAAAGCCATATTGCTCATTTCTATCAAAACCATGTCATTACACTTCTAAACTTTTAGAACTTCTGGGTTTGGGAGGCCTCACATACAGTGGATACTAAACAAATAAAAAACATCCTGCCTAACTAATAAAAAACATCCTGATAGAACTAATTTCTACCATCTCTTTTCAGTGCTCTCTGCCATTAATGTTCCAAATAGGTGTTAAGGGTATCAAATGGCAAAGAGCTTGTGGTACAGCAGTTTTACCATGTCATGTGCTTCTAACTAAAATATTATTGACTTCTCTTCTTCACATTAGAATTCAACGTTATTGGACTTACTTTCAAGCCAATGATCATTTACTGGGATGACAAAGCTATACAAGTGTTGCCAAAACATAAAAAAGCGTACTCAAGTCTTTAAAAATTCACTACATTTTTCAGAAGTCTCATTGAATGAAGTGCAATCTTTGAGAGCATAGCCATTTCTGCAGCTATTACTAGTCTTTAAATTAAAAAGTCTAGTCACTATGTTGGCTGGAGCACTAGATAAGCTCAATTGTTAAAAAAAGAGATTTTTCATATAAAACGGACATAGACAAATGTACAAGGACACATGTAGAGCTGGAGGGAATCCAAAGCTACATAACAGAAGGCAATCAAACCCACAAAAGAATTGCATAAAATGTGTATTCGGAGGTTATGAGTGTAAAAGTTATAGTACTCATATTAAATTTCTCCACACAAGCATTTAGAAACTGTACATTGCCACAATCCAAGGGGCACAATGATGCTTCATCTAATGGACAGTGTCTCTAGTATCACCAACCTGGTCGATATTGAGGCGAAGTGGCATTAGTGATACACGTAAACAACATTCCTGTGGGGATCTGCCAGACTCTGGACGGACATGTAATGCTTTAACTGTTAGCTGCAGAACAAGAATGAGACAGAGAAAAACTCAATATATAAAACTCGAAATATAAAAACTCAAACCAAAAACACTGACCAATGAAAAGTGTTCACCTTTCATTCATACTTTGAAATGATTACAACTTCTGTCCTTGTAACATATCTCAATTTGCCAATTATATAGCTAACACAAGATGAGTAACTTATCATGGATTGATGTATGTCTGAAAGTTCACTGGAAAAGGAAAGCTACAAATGAAACAGGTCTCCAAAGTCTCTGACATGAATATACTAGGTGTACATGCCTCCATATGCAGCTGAAATTCAAAGTGTACACACACACAAAGTGATGCATACTCAAAACTGAAAATACAGTGCAGCTTAAGTAAGCCTGTGCGTGCTAGATCTATTTTAAAATTGCTATAACCTTGAAAAATAGGATAGAATATTATTTGAGATGACCTTTTATACTAAACTCTACCCACAAGAAATTAAGAAAATAGCCTACACTGACATAAAGCTTATGCTATTACAACATTCCATTATCTCATACTTGCTCTTCTGCAATACCATTCTCACAATTAAAATGTTTGGTTACTATAATACCCGATGAATAAGTTTCATAATCTTACCATATTAGAATGTGCTTTTCTGGGCATCTCCTTACTACAGTAGAGATAGAGAAATTTATTCATCTGTGATGTAGCCAAGCGATCTCTGATCTCAAGGTCTTGAACAATAAAAACCTGCCGGGACACTGGCTGCTCCAACAGACTGGATTCACATTCCGGCCCTCCTGGAGGGTATACCTCATGCTGGAATTTCACCTTGGAACAGAAAGGCAAAAGGGGATATTAAGGTCCAATGCATACAAGCCTTTACAATATAACAGTACTGATAAATCTAGGACTTTAAAAATCATGGGTCAGGCTTTAAAATCATGAGATTTTAAAATAAATAAATAAATGGTGGGAGTTTGGGGGTCTGATGTCTGCACTCAACAGAAAAGACTCCTAACCCTGCTTTGTTTGCACATTCATGTTTTAGGATGAACATTCAATCTGAAGCAAATGGAAAATACAAACACAAAAAGAGAGGGAGAGAGAAGAGGTGTTTTCCACCTATTCATCCTGCCAGTCTATTATTTTCCTCTCAGTCCTAGGGTGACATTTCCCTCACTGACCAACTGTTCCCCATGCGGTCTCCAGTGACGTTCTGCTTCTGCCCCGTCCCAGAAAACTCATGCTCCTGATCCAGTCAACCTCATCCAGCAACTTTCTCTTCTCTTACTTCCTTGTCTCTACATACACGCAATCCCTCCATGACTCCAGCCATTATCCCCCCCGCAACACTTCACTAATCCTGTTTCCCCCTTGCCTGCTGGCAACCTCCCCTCCACACAGTGCTTCTCTCCAGCAACCCCCACTTATTCCTCTCCTCCACTCCTATGCTTCGTTAACCCTCAAGTCATCCTCCTCCTTTCCCCCTTGCACACTCAGCAACCTCCCCTCTCTACTATTTAGTGTAGAATAGGACTGCAAGCACAGCAAATGGAACAGTGACCTCTGGTGACCAGCAAGGAGATTGCAGGCAGCTGAGCCCAAATTCCTGAGGTTGCCTGCAGATAGAGCATGATTGTGAGAATATTTAAAAGTGGCCCCAATCCATGACATTCGTAATAATATTGAGAGTGTTGGCAATGCAGATATCAGCAAATCATCAACTTCTAAGTCAGGTCATCTGACATTTGAGCACTGTTCAGAATCCTTATATTTTTCACACTATGACCCCATTATTTTCAGATAAATATCTTTGCATCAGCATAGCAATTGATTTATGTCCTTACACTGCACTAAAGAGAGAGAGGAAAGCCTTAATATGCTGTTAGGATTAATATGTATAGAATCCGCAACAATCTAGAGGGAGCCATTACACTTTGACAGAATCACTGAAATATTCAAGTGGAATCTTTAACTTTTCTTTTTCCCTCTTTTTACCATGGCAATAGGTCCCTAGAAAAAGATAAAATAGAAAACCATCACACATTTTGCTGCACATTAACAGTTAATGGGCTGAATTACTTTAAGCAATACAAAATGTACAAGGAATTTGAAGGATAGAAGTAATTTGGCTTTACATAAAATGAAAATGAAAAATGGTTCCGGCTACTTTAAAAAATATCCATCCATTTACTTTAAAAACTTACTTAACCAGTAGCTGTTTGTTAATGATATTTTTAATAGCCTCACGTTCACCTTTCTAAGTTCCATACTAAAGCTGAGTTAAAAATAATTAAATTAAATGTAACTTAGCATAATTTGGTAATAGCAGTAATAGGCTGTTGTGGCAAATGGTGTTAATGATGCTGTGAGGTGATCAAATATTACTGAATATCAAGTTACGGAGTAACCCCAGGCATCTCAGAGCTAATTCCGAGGGAAATGTCTACAACCATGTCTTCATAATAGCAATTTCAATTTGAAGTAAACAGAAAGGAAAGTTATATCTTGATAAGGATAGCAAAAGTGGTGGGAAAAAAGGTTTCTGTCAAAATAAAAATACTTTAAGGACTAAAAGCAAATATTTTAATAACTGTTCAGCTTCCCTCGTTTCAAATATGGTTGCTAAACAGAGCTGCACTATGCCAACCATGCAGCCCTGCAAACTCATTTGGTAAAGAAATTCTAAGTCCATCACTCAGCATAACTGTGTTAATGGACTTCTGCATCTAAGTAAGATTAATGCTCATTTTTACTGGTAAGCCTTCTAGCTTCATGGAGTCAATAGCTCATCATTAGGGTTTATAAAGTCTTTAGAATATATATTATATATGCCCTTGTGTCTGCAGATTTTTCTGTTACTATCTCACCTTGCTTAACTGTATTTCCATTAAGAAGTCTGGGTTCCTTCCTCTTCCCCCACATGTTGTACTACGTCCATGTCTTGTTGGTGTGTGAGAAGGAGAAATATGAGGACTACTAGAAGTGGGAGAAAAGGAGTATTTTTTCTGAGTTTAAATTGAAAGTCAGCCCATACCATCTCTAATCACATAAGCATGCATATTTTACTGGGTTTTACTAAATATTTTTGTGGTCAAAAAAAGAAAATTAACACTGAAAAATTGCTGCATTAATGTAAACTAAAAATATTTCTCTCATTTTCACTGTAATAGTTATGCAGAGCTTTAGGCACTGCAAAATATTATAAAACGTATACACTGTTTCCACTGAATTACCATTAAAAAAATAACTCCTATTGTTATCCAAAATAATATTCATTCTCCTCTAACCTGCTTAATATCCGCAAAACAGACTCCATTCTCCACAACCACCTTCAACACACTCATCCCCAATTAAACCCACTCCCCGCAGGGAAAGCTTGGGAGAATACATTTGACTTTCAATGTACTCTGTAGGTCAACAAATTTGAACTCATTCAGATCAAGGGGTGGGAGAAATACATTCCAGAATTAAATTGAACAGGATATTCATTATAAAAGGAAAGTACATTAAGTTCATCTAACTCTTCGTTTTGAAATCAAATGCAGAATGTGTGGATCTGAAAAAAAAAAATACTTAGTTACCTAAAGCACTTACATAAAACTTTTAGCTGGAGAAGTAGTAGGTGCAGTCCCAAAATCCTTTCCTCCATAAAGGTGCCAAATAAGAGAGATTTCCTTCACAACATAGCGAACCAAAGGGATAGGAAAATGTAGCGGGGCTTTGCTCATATCTGTCTTTTTTACAGGCAGGCTGAAATGATTGTCTTTTATCAGGATTGCATCATCAACCATTATTTTCACTACTGGCTCCTCCTCTTTCTCCTAAAAAAGTTACACAGGAAAGTGAGTGCAATTCTTAATTTCTTCATTCAGTTGTTTAATTTCTTCAAGATAAATCAGATCAGCGTCCTCTTTGCTTCTATACTATGAAAAATATGGAATACAGCCCCAATAACTGTTCTTATTTTGGTAATAACAGGTTATATAGGGAAGCTGTAGAATCCATGTATTTGGGGGATTTTAAAAACAGATTAAACAAAACACCAATCACGGATGGTCTAGGTATACTTAATCCTGCCTCAGCACAGAGGGGGTGAGGGGTGGACTAGATGATCTCCTGAAATCCCTTCTAGTCCTACATTTCTATAATTCTAAGATTGCATGGCCTCCAGACTCAGAACCGCTCTCTCTTGAAAGTTGGCCCCAGTGAGATTACTTTATCTCTCATAGGAGATATCAGGTTAACTGGAAATTGAAAGGAAATAAAATATGACTTCATCCAAACTGAAAAATTAAGTCTTAAAACATAAAGAAGTGCTACTATTATGCTAGTACTGCTGGAGATGGGACTTCTGAGGGTTAGCCAAGTGAATATGGGGCTCAATATCAGAAGTCTAGAGTTGACTCTGGTCTGTCTAGATAAAGGCAATCTATCAGTGATAGTTTAGTGGTGATACTATGAGGGAAGAGAAGACCTATTTTTAAGTGTCAATGCTCTGTCTCAATTTTTTGTGCAGTGGGGAGACAGACACTGGGAGTTAAGAACTGATATTTTTGCTGCTGCTGTTGCTGTTTACTCACAGAAACTTTTGTGCAAAGTTTGGTAATAGGGTCTATAACAGCAATGGGAAAAGGCTGGCATTCTTTTTAAATTAAAACTTGGATTTTCTGATGAATGGATACAAGACAAATGCTTGCAAGGATAAAATATCTTGGTAAATACTGTACTTTTCTTATAAGCCTTTTCAACCACACTATATGTTATAAATGAAGATTTGTTGAAATGCCAACACAGGAAAAATGCAAATTTGCTACTAGGTGACAATCATAATAGAAGAGGAGTATATACTATTTATATATATTCTAGTATATTTGTTGTCATTCCTGGGAGGAACAATGCATGACGTGAATTCTCAGGTTTATTCCAAAAAATTGCTACATATCTTTTATATGAATGGTGGGACTTCCTCCAAAATGGCAACATTTCAATGATAACAAAATATAAGGAATATTCTCCTCTCTGTACCCCCTACTGACCACCCATCAATGTCAGCAGACAGTTGGTAGAAAGTTACAAAATCTAAAGGGACAGGTCTCAAATGTACTTTCCTCAATCTATCTTACATCTAGATTTCTTAATATTATGAACTTCTTACAGAAACAACAGCTTTGGGTGCAAAAAGAATGCAGAAGTCATCATTTTCAGTAGGCATGTCTCCCATCGCCTCTTTAATCAGGTGGTGAGTGAATGAAGTGTATGTGGGACTTGGCTCTTGTGAGATGTTCCCACTTTCATCTGGAAACAGGAAGAGATCTGAGCAAGCTGGTTCCTGGGTTTGAGATTTTTCATCCAAGATTCCTGATATAAAAAAAAAGGCATTTCAATGGAAATATCTTTATAAGATACACACAAGATTAAATGACTGAAATTGTGATATTTAGAATAGTTCAAAAATTAAGTGTTAAAAGAATCGGAAATAAAATATGCATATTATACAGCTAATACATTCCTAACATAAAACAAACCCATCTTTCTAAAATTAATCTACTATTAAGACTCAAAACAATTACAGCACTGATCATCAGCAAAGACTGTATTAATTTTATTATTTTAGTTCACCTTGGTTAAAGAACCCATAGAAACTGTCTGTCGTTACTACATAAAAACTGAAGATCTCATAATCAAATAATTCTTGACATGACAGCAATGTCTAATCTTCCATTCCTTAGCAACAGACTTGAGAACATAGCTTCTCATCTTTCCCATCACATCTTACAATACAATATTCTTAACCAATTTCAAAATGGTATTTAGTTCTTACCATGGCAAAAAAAAAAAAAAAAAAAAAAAAAATCAGTCCTCTTACATAATCAATTACCTTGTTCTTTCTCCTAATGGTTTCTCCCTAGATGACTCTCTTGAATCTAAGTTTTTCCTTTGATACTGTAGACTACTACGCCATCCTCCTGGACTGCCTCGACTGCTATGAATGAGCTCCTGGTTTCCTACTTGATTTAGTATGTCTTATCCCTTTATGTCTGCCCAGACCCCTAATGCACTAAGTCCCAAAGAGTTAAATTTGTTGCCTACTGTTCTAACTACCTGCTCTTACTCCATTACACATGTCTGAATTTAACCTTAAGTTGCCATTTCTGCAATATTGGCATTAAGACTGAAATCTGATATAAAAATTTGAAGTGTTAAATGTGATTCTAGGCTTCTTCTACCGTTAGATTGTGGCCTAATGGGGGAAGCAGCTTGATGGGTCTCAATTTCCTCCATAGCATCACTCATCAAATCCCGTAAAATCTGTTGTTCTGCTTCAGCAAGGACTAGTCCTTGGGAAGATGGTCGGCTAGAGGCATCTGCCTACAAACAGAAGAACTATATAAAGTTACAATTATAAAGAAACTGAAGCACTGTGCTTAACAAGTATTTATGAATATGATTTTTGCTTTCATGGTTTGGTATTCCAGTGTAAAACCAGAGTGTGGAAGATAATTGCATTTTAAAATAAACATTAAACTGGGACTATACTCTAGATTACCCAGGCAAAAAGTTTTTAGCAAACGTTTTGAAGGTCTGTAACATCACTCTTGAGTGTGAATACACACTGTATTTGAGAAATGCCTAGGTGTTGCAGTGTTTGAAATAGCCATAGGTGGACAGGCATATATATATGTCCTAGAATCTGGTCTTCAAAATGAGAATTAAGTGTATCAGGATGGTATTTAAAGGATTTTGTACTGTTGAGCTTAAATGTTACGAGTGCCAAGAGGAAAGGAAAAATTATTGCCAAAAGCAATTACTGTGAGAACTGCTTCAGAGACAGTAAGCCCACTCAATAAGTTAAGTATTTGTGGGAGAAACTCTATAAAAAGTATATATTCATTATTATTACTATGATTATTATTGTGGAAAGCACAGCTAATGTGTCTGATTAGGAAATGTGATGGTGGTAGTGTTATGTGAGTAAGTATTACTTTGCCATTTCATACCTTGGTTTTCCGCTTGACGACTCCAGGTTTAATCTCCGTCTTGCTAGGTGGATGCAAATCACCATAACTCGCAATATACTGTATAAGATTCATTAGCGCAGCACAAGAGTCTGAGCATGTTCGGATATGGATTACATCACTGGAACTGTGTAGCTCAAAGCGTGGCTTAATCTAGGAAGCAATAACAGATAATGACAGAAATCTATCCAAGATCAATTTAACGTTCCATATGAATAATATACACAGATTTATTGTTAACTAGATTACTTAGTTGTCTGATCATTCAATATAAAAGCTTTAGAAACAGCAATAATTTATAAATTACTTTGGAACCTGAAATCTCACAATCTGATGATGAGAGAAGGGATGTTTTTAAACTGTTAAGTAGGATTTGATCCTAAATGCGATTTAAGCTTTTCAAAATGTTTTAAAATCCAAATGCAAAATATGTATTTTTATCATTTAGGTTTAACATTATTATTTTATTCTTTTTATTTTAACTACTTACTCTCTCCCCATCAGAACCAGGTTTTACTGCTGTTATGGTCAGTTCCAAGAGTCCCATATCCATAACACGAATATAATCTGAAAGTTAAAATGAATATTTTAAACACTGCCCAACATCAAATGTCATCTTAAATTCTGTTTTATTTTATTTTTTTAAATCACCAATTATTAATCTCTGTTAAGAAGCATAATGAACTAAATTTTGTTAATTTTGGTCTTGTCAACACACTTTATACTTCTATGTTGCCTTACATCAGAGGAGCTCTCTGGGCTCAATCCTCAGCTGTTTCTAGTTTAAACGTGGTGCAGCTGAGAGAAGAGGAGAATGGTGGCTTTAAGCCACCTTTCCATTTCCCCAGTTCTTGGCCAGATGGGGCCAAAACAAGGATTACTCTGCCAGCTAAGAATCAAGTAGAATACTGCACTCCCTGCCCGATCCTGGCCCCCGCCCGTGCGTTATGGAGTAGGGTGCCAACAGGTGGCATAAAACAGTGAACGGATAGATCCTTCTTGGAGCTGAACCGGCCTATCAGTTCTAGGCTAGTGCCCTAACCACTTCCTCAGAAACAGCCCTTTAAATACCTTAACCCATAAGCAAGGCTCTTCATTTCTGCTTTTCATTTTGTTTAAAATTTCCTGTGAATTTATTGATGTTTATTACAAAAATTAAAAAAAAAAAATAGGTGAAAATCAGCAGAAAATTTTAACTTCAGTTTTCTGGGTAAATATCAGCATTAATATTGGGGGATGGGAGGACAGAAAAAAAGCAACAAATAGAGAAAAGTAAGAATACTTCTGGATCCCTGCTCCAGAAGGAGAGATGGTGGCTCAGTAACTTGGGTGGCCCAGGTTACTGAGCTGCCACATCTCCTTCCAGAATGGGCCCAAAGTGGAAGAGGTGAAGGAGGCAAGGACACCATCTGCTCACAACTCTTCTGCTTCTGGGCCTGCTCTGAAAGGAGAGACGGTATCACAGTTAACAGGGACGCCCATGTTACCAAGTCACCATCTCTCCTTCTGGAGCAGGAAGCCAGATCTGGAGGGACAAGAGGTATCTCTCTTGTTCTGCCCAGGTTACTCAGCTGCCATCTCTCTTTCTGGAGTGGGAAGCTGGGTCTGGGGAATTCTGGCACTTCTTTTTTTACATACGCATGTTCATGCACATGTGTATCTTCCACTACATTGCCTTACTTTAACAGAGAGTTTCACATTTATGCTTAGATGTACATAGTGTTGTAGCTATGTTGGTCTTAGGATATTTGAGAGACAAGGTGGAGGTGTAATATTTTTTATTGAACCAACTTCTGTTGGTGAGAGAGACAAGCTTTCAAGTTACACAGAGCTCTTCTTTCAGCCGGGGAAAGGTACTAAGAGTGTCACAGCTAAATGCAAGATTGAACAGATAATTTAGCAGAAGTGGTTAGCATATATTGTAAGAGACCATTCAAGGTGCAGTGGCCAGTTAACACCCGTGTAGTCATTAGACAAAAAAGGGGTTAGTGGGTTATAGATTGCTGTAATAAGCCATAAAGCCAGTGTCTTGATTAAGACCATGACTTTTAGTGTCTAGCAAAGTTATGAATTTAAGCTGCCAGGCTTGACTTTTGAATATGTTGTGCAGGATGAGGACTGATAGGTCAGATAGAAAGTGATCGCTTTGAGAAAAAATTTCACCCACAGGTGATAGGGTATTTCTGTCTTTTATCATTTTCCTGTGTAAGTTCATTTGAGATTGTAGTAATTGTCTAGTTTCACCCATATAATTGTTATTGGGGCATTTAGTGCACTGGATGAGGTATACCACGCATAGAAGCCATGGATCTTGAAAGGTATGTTGTGGGGGGATGCTGATCATTGTAGCAATGGAGATATGTCTGTAGGTTTTGCATGTGTACTTGTAGGGTCTGATGCCGCTTTAAGTTGGTGTCCCCTTGTCTGTGGAAAGCTTGCTTCTGATAATGAGCTTGGAGAGGCTGGGGGGCTGTTTGAAGGCCAGAAGAGGGGGTTCCGGAAAGATTTCTTTCAGGATGGGGTCCCCTTTGAGTATGGATTTTAGTTGTTTGATGATACCCCATATGGGTTCCAGTGTGGAGTGGTAGGTGACAACTAGGAGTGTGTGGACGGAGGGGGTTTTATTTCTGTATTGAACCAGGTTCCATAGAATGGGCCACCCAAATGCTCCAAGAGAACCTGCTAGAGCCATATAGAAAAGAACTTTTATTTCCTTGCTCTGTGACATGACCCTGCACATACAGTTTAAAACTAAACTGGTCACATTTTTCTGCTATACTACATTACACACTCAAGTCTAACTATAAACCCAGCTCTCTTCTCCAGTAGCCTATTGGACTGTTTTTAATATTTCTGTAGATTTCTTTAAATTCTGAAGGCTATATTTATAAGGTTAGCATATAGTTACCATTGCTTCTAAAACACCCTTACCTCTCTGCAGATTCACTGTAACAGCGTTGCACTTGTCAGACAAATGCAAAGCAGCCTCATCCAAGATTATTCTACAGGAGAAAAATGGGAAACAAAAATGCCTGGTTAAAAAACTGTGCACTTCACACTCAAAGTAAATTATATGACATTATGTAAAAAGCCAGAACATATTTAAATCCTAAAGTTTTTACTCTCCATTGTAACAGTTTTTAATAATTATCCTTTCATCTGGCTGTAAGGGCATGGAGAGGATTACTGGAGAATAAAATAATTTAAATTTTTACTATCATCAGTTTAACCTTTTGTGAGGTTGTAAATTATCCAGGGCTACATGTAGTCTCCCTAGATCAGAGGTCCCCAAACTGTGGGGCTGGCCCTGTCCCCAGCCTCATGCAGCTCTGCTCCCAGCCCCGCGCCAGCCCCCAGCCTTGGCCACTGGCTGTGGCTCTGTTCCCGGCCTGGGGCTGAGGCCAGGGGCAGAGCCGTACCCGGCTGCTGGCCCCCACCACAGCCCCACTCCCGCCCCCAGGCTCACCCCCCCGCTGCGGCTCCAGCCTCAGCCCCTCTGCCTCTGTTCACGTCAGTCCCGCAACCCAACTCCCCCCTGAGCAGGGGCCCTGCTTCCGTCCGGGCACAGACAGGGGTAAGGTGTGGGGGGGAGGGAACGACCCTCAAAAGTTTGGGGACCGCTGTCCTAGATCCTTCTGGGAATAATGAGTAGATTCCTTGGAAGGCAGTACAGCTAGGCTAATCGTTCCTTTATCATATTATGGCAGAGGTTTAAAATATTTTTAACAACATAACATTTATTTCCAGAATACAGCACTATTACAAGACCATTTAAAAGGATACCACAATAGGAACAGGCTTTAAATCCAATAAAAATACTAAAGAACCAATACTCAAGTAAAAATAGGGGAATAACAATGTTAATTTAGGATGACCTATAACCATTTTGTATTTCTTTATCTGCTATCCCACCTGACCAAAACAAATCCTTGTTCTAGAGATCTGAAGATGCCATCGTGCTCAGCAGCCCACACACAAACATCTGATTTTACAATATTTTTCAAGCATATTTAAAGGTATCAAAACAACAATTAGCAGTGGGACAAACAATCCACTCAAGAACAATGGATTTAAGCAAACCCAGGGATTATATCCAGGCAAAGTATACTACATAGTCTGGAATAGATGTAATTCTCCACTCAAGGAGAATATTTTCTCCATAAAAGACAGAAAAAATGGTTACTAACCTTTCTGTAACTGTTGTTCTTTAAGATGTGTTGCTCATGTCCGTTCCATGTTGGGCGGCGTGCACAATTGATGGAAATTTTTCCCTCAGTGGTATCTGTTGGGCAGGCTCTAGTACCCTCTGGTGCTGCACATGCATGTGCCGGTATAAAGGGCCTGGCCAGCTCTGCACCTTCTCAGTTCCTTCTCACTGGCTAACTCCGAAAGAGGGGGAGGAGGGTGGGTTGTGGAACGGATATGAGCAACACATCTCGAAGAAAAACACTCACAGAAAGGTTAGTAACCGCTTTTTCTTCAAGTGCTTGCTTGTATCCATTCCACGTTAGGTGACTCCCAAGCAGTACCTTAAAGAGAGGTCGGCTCAGAGTTCGTGGATATGAGGATTGCAACACTGCTCTACCAAACCCGGAATCATCTCTAGCCTGCTGGGTGATGGCGTTGTGGGAAGAAAAAATATGTACCAATGACCAGGTCGCCGCTCTGCAAATACCTGGATTGGTACCTGAGCCAGAAACGCCGCTGACGAAGTTTGAGCTCTCGTCAAGTGGACAGTGCAGATGGCAGGAGATGGCGCACCCACCTGCTCATAGCACAAGCGAATGCAGGAAGTGATCCAGGATGAAATTCTTTGGGCCCAAACTGGCAGACCTTTCATTCTGTCTGCTATTGCCACAAAGAACTGCATGGATGTACGGAACAGTTTGGTCTTTTCTATATATAAGGCCAGGGCATGCCTAACGTCCAACGTGTGGAGATGCTGCTCCTCCTTATTCTTGTACGGTTTCGGGAAGAATACTGGCAGAAAGATAGCCTGATTACTGTGAAACTGCAATACCTTCAGAAGGAAAGCATGGTGAAGTTGAACCTTGTCCTTAAAGAACACTATATACAGGGTTCTGACGTAAGGGCCCTGATCTCTGAGACCCTCCTGATAATCACTACCAGGAAGGCGACCTTCCAGGAGAGGTACGACAAGGAGAATGATGCCAATAGCTCAAAGGGAGGGCCTGTGAATCTTGACAGGACCAGGTTTAGGTCCCATGGGGGAAATGGGTTCACGAATCTGCAGGTATAGTCTCTCTAAGCCCCTGAGGAAGTGAATGGACATTTTGTGAGGAAAAAAATGACCTACCATCCACCGGAGGTTGGAAGATTGTGATGGCCGCTAGATGTACCTTAACTGATGAGATGAGTAGGCCCTGATGTTTCAGATGAAGCAGATACTCCAGCACAAACTGGAGAGGTGACCTAGAAGGTGAGATGCCTCACTGGGACGACCACACGGAGAAATGCTTCCACTTGGCGAGGTAAGTCACTCTAGTAGATGGTTTCCTACTACCTAACAATACCTGGCAGATTTGCTCCAGACAGGCCAGCTCTGCTGGGTTTAACCCTGGAGCTTCCAGGTGGAGGGCCTTGAGGTTCGGGTAGAGCAATCAGACATTATCATGCAAGATCAGGTCTAAAGGGGAGGAAGCGGCATTGGGGTCACTACTGACAGGTCCAATAACATTTCGAACCAGTGCTGGCATGGCCATGCTAGGGTCACAAGAATAACCTTCTTTCTGTCGTGCTTGACTTTGAGTAAGACTGTGCATGAGAGGAATAGGGGGAAAACGCATACAACAGGTGCTTTGCCCGGGAAGCAGGCATCTGTGAGCAAGCCCGGGCTGTGCCTGCATAGAGATCAAAACTACTGACACTTCCTGTTTTGCCTGGTTGCAAACAGGTCTCTGAGGGGAGTCACCTGCTGCCGGAAGATGGTCCTGACTATACGGGGATGAAGGGACCACTCATGGTGAGAGGAGAAAGATCTGCTGAGGTCATCTGCCAGATTTTTCTGAGCTCCTGGAAGGTGAGATTGAGTGCTTTACGCAGAATTCCCATAATCAAATGGCCTCTTGACACAGGGGGAAGAACATGCCCCTCCCTGCTTGTTGATGTAAAACATGGCTGTCATGTTGTCCGTAAGGACTTGCATAACCTTGCCTGCAATCTGGGATAAAAACATGCTAGGTGGACTCCACTGAGCTCTCTGACATTTATATATAAGGCGAGTTCCTCCTGGGACCACAGACCTTGATTCCTGAGGTGCTCAAGTGAGCCCCCCAACCTAGCTTGGATGTATCCAAGATTAGGGATTCTGAGGCATAGGGTTTGACAAAGGGAATCCCAAGCCTACCAACCAGAGGTCCCCTCCACTGATCGAGGGAGGTGAGGACCTGGGCGGGAACTGTAAGCACCAAGTCCAAAGGGCACTAGAGCCAGCCCGATGGATACCATTGAAGGAAAAATCTCCAGCAACTGTGCATGTGGTGTGCCATACCACCTAACATGGAATGGACATGAGCAAGCACTCGAAGAAGAAATAAAGGCTACAATGGTTATGTGAGCTTCCATATTTTATGAACACTCTAATTTATACCTGAGAGTAGAAGAGGACTTATCCAGTGCAACGTTACTGGAAATGCTGAAAGTTTCAACAGTAAGTAGAGATCTGGTTGGCAAAAACAAAGGCCTAACAACAAAAAAGGAGAAAATTTTTTTAATACATCCTACATATTTAGAAATGCAACAAAGCAATCTTAAAGGTTGATCAACAGAACTATTTTTAGTTATAAAATTTTCTTCAAAACAAGCCTGGACAAATATGCATTCTGATATGTAAACTGGAGTATTCCTAAAGAGTATCTAACTAAACAGTTATAGTACCATAAGGAGACAAACACACATTAATTTTATTTACCTGTAATCAAGAGCACAACTCCAGAGGTGTATATGAAAAGTTGTAATGGAAGCTGGAGGATTATATCCCAAAACAGGCTCATCAGAAATATTCAAAAAATATAAAATCTACAATCACAAAAATACAATTATGATCTTTCAATATATGCTATTTTAGTAAACAACATGGATTTTTAAAAGAGATAATCCTTAATACATACTATAACAAAATGTTTGAGAGAGAGAAAGTGAAGGGGAAAAACTCAAAATATTAAGGGGGCATTTACTCAGTAGTTGAAAGGAAGGGAGAGTGTTCTATGTAAAAAGGGCAGAACGTGTGAGAAGGAAACCCCCAAACTGTTGAGAATTAGACAGTAGAAATGGAAACCTTTTAATCCAACCCAACAACTACAGAAGTTCATGTTAGTTCCTACATAAGGATGTAAGAACTTAAGAATGGCCACACTGGATCAGACTAATGGTCCATCTAGTCTAGTAACCCGTCTTCCAACAGTGGCCAATGCCAGATGCTTCAAAGGTATTCAACAGAACAAGGCAATCAAGTGATCCATCCCCTGTCGTTCAGTCCCAGCGTCTGGCAGCCAGAGGCTTAGGGACACCCAGAGGATGGGGTTGCGTCCCTGACCATCTTGGCTAATAGTCATTCCTCCATGATTTTACATAATTCTTTTTGAATCCAGTTATAGTTTTGGCTGTCAACAGCCCCTGGCAATGACTTCCACAAGTTGACTGTGCATACTGTGTAGAAGTACTTCTTTTTGTTTGTTTTAAACCTGCTACCTATTAATTTCATTGGGTGACCACTGGTTCTTGTGTTATGTGAAGGGGTAAATAATACTTCCTTATTCACTTTCTCCACATCATTCATGATTTTATAGATCTCTACCATATCCCCACTTAGTAATCTACGTTATTCCCTAAAGTCTATTTTCCCCCCCAGTAATTTGGTCTGAACCACCACTCCTGACAAGTTTTTACTATTAGGGAAATTTTCTCTCTTATCTAATCTTGCCCATCTTTAGTTGAAAGGTCAACATTTCTTGTAATACTATTTGAGTTTACTCCTCTACATTTATTCCTTTCAAGTATTTGTTCTCTCCCTTAATTTAAGCTACAAAAGTTACGTATCTTCAAACCTCCCTCATTCCATCATTTTCTTTGCAGCTCTTGCCCTCTAGTTTATTGCTATCCTTTTTATAAAAAGATTCTACCCAAAGGTGTTCCAGATAAGGCTCCTACCTCAGTTCTGTGTACTCAGGAATTTTCTCTCTAGTCATGTGTGCTATATCCTGAATCTCTATATTCACACATCTCAATATAGCCTTTTATTCTACTGCAGTCTGGAATTACAGGCTTATATTTAATCAGTCATTCACTCTTGTTCCAAAGTTTTTTATTCCAACTACTACTATTCAAGCTAGTTGTGGGAAAGAGATAGGAGAGAAGTGATTTAAGAAATTAAATGAGCAGATGGAAATGAAGACAGTTATAGGGTTGCAGATCTGAAGTGGAGAGAGTCCCTTAATAGCCTTTTTTTTTTTCAGTTGAGAATTATTTATATTATAGGATTCAGAGATGGACATGAAAGTGGTGAACATAATCAAGCATTGGTGTGTTGAGATATTTTAGCTAATAGTGAGAGAGCAGTTTGAGGTCAACATTCTGGATTTCCTGAAGTTGAAAGGGTAGGATTCAGAATGATCATAGTAGGGGGAATTCATAGATTCATAGATTCTAGGACTGGAAGGGACCTCGAGAGGTCATCGAGTCCAGTCCCCTGTCCTCATGGCAGGACCAAATAATTGTTGCAAATGAGATGGGAAATAATGACACATAAGGATTTCACAACAAGATCAAACTCTAGCAATGCTCTGGAGGCAAGAGGGGAAAGAATGTCAAAGGACAGCAATAACGCTTCTGAGAACACAGTAAGATAGTGATATTGAGTCAAACACAAAGCCAAAGGACAAAGATTTTTCATGAAGGATCAGTTCAATCTTTAAAACAATCAGTAGTAAAACTGAAATTAAGCATGAAATCAAGAAAATTACATTAACCTGACCTGTTCATGCCAACTTAGACCTGAAGGCAATACTCTGTGCTGGAGAGTGGCTCCTCTCAGCCCAACAGCAACTAGAAATTCCTGCATAGAAAAGTTATGCAAATTAGTGTACATTAAATTAGTGTATATGTTTAGAGATTTGGAACTCTGAACTGTGGGTTTTATCTTGTTCCCATTTAAGTCAACAGCAGAACTCCCACCACCTTCAAGGGGGGCGTGATTGGGTCCTAAGTCTGAATTCAGAAAGATACTATTTCAAGAAGATAAACACTATGCATCAATAGTTATGTCATTGAAATCATGGTTAACACAGTCTAACCCTTTTTGTAAAATAATATTTTATGAATATCAAACCACTATCATTCAGGGGTGCTGTTCTAAACAGTAATGTGAAGACTAAAATAGGCCAAGAAGCTACACTGTAATGAACAAACAAAACACACAATATTATTTAAAAGGAATAGATTTTTCTAATATAACCACCTATCTGTAAGTACACGTAGCATCTTTTGCCCTGAAGTATCCCAAGGCACTTTACAGATTATATTCACAGGGATCACTCAAAAACAACTGACATGCAACCACATCTAGGGTGGAATCTGGCAGCCATTCTAAGAGGAGAAGCCACAAAGTGACTGACTGACTTTTTTTTTTTTTAAATAATGTTCTGCAGTCCTTCCTCTTCTGCTTTGTTGATCGTAGAGTCTTTCTGTCTTTTGCTTCAAAAAAGAACTCCCTTGTGCACTGCTTCATCAAAGAGCTTGTTCTCAAAAATACTTAGAGAGAGACAATTAAGTGTTCAGTTTGGCTTTCTATTCTACAATCCACAAACATCATCTCACTATAGTACTGCATCCTATGGTCTATGCCACAAATCTTTAAAAGTCCAAAGATGCGTATGACACAAAAGTTACAGACAGTGAGACCTTATGAAGGATCAATTTGGCTATGAAAAAAAACAAATACTATCCTAAGACTTATCAGGAGAGGCATTTCCAGTAGAAATAAAGTATTAATGTCATTTTATAAGGCACTGGTAAGATCTCATTTGGAATACGGTGTACAATTTTGGCTACCCATGTTCAAGAAAGATTAATTCAATTTACAACAGGTGCAGAGAAGAGCTACTATGATGATCAGAGGAATGGAACACCTATCTAACGAGAGGGGACAAAAAGGGCTTGGCTTGTTTAGCCTAGCAAAATGAAGGCTGAAAAGGGATATGATTGTTTTCTATAAATACATTGGAGAAGGGGTGGGAGCAGTAAACACCAGGGAGTGTGAAGAGCTATTTAAACTAAAGGACAATCTTGGCACAAGAAGAAATGGATATAAACTGGTTATGAACAAATTCAGGCTGGAAATTAGAAGAGGGTTTCTAACAATCAGAGTGAGGTTCTGGAACAGCCTCCAAATAGGAGTTGTGGGGGCAAACAATTAGTTAATGTAGTTTTCAGAGACAGCTGGACAAATTTATGAATGGGACTATATGACAGGGTTGCTTGTGATGGGCGGGCGGGGGGGGGGGCTTTATGTCTTATGTTCCTAAAATCTCATGCCTCAGGGTTTCAGGTGGTTGCCTGAAGTGGGTCTGGATGGGATTCTCTTTTTCCACCAACATATTCTGTGTTTGTGCTCTGAGGGGGCACTAAGCATTCTTGTTCTCTCTCTCGGGAGCCTAGCTGGCTGGCTCTTGCTCAGAGTCTAACTGACTGCCATATGTGGGGTTGGGAAGGAATTTTCACTACATGTCAGATTGGCAGTGACCTTGGAGGGTTTTCTCTTTCCACTGCAGTGTAGAGTGTGGGTCACTTAATGGGATCATCTGGGTAATCAACTCACTGCTATCATAGAGTCCTTGGACATTGGTGCACCTTGGTCCTACTTATTGTCTTCCTGTGGCACATAATAGTTTAGTCTCCTGAGAGCTGTAATACTTTGGTCTAATTTTGGTTTTTAGTTTTAGTGTGCGGGTACTGGGTGGTTTTGGTGGCTTGTGATATACGGGAGGTCAGTGCGACCGGCTGTACCTCATGTTCACCATTTTTACAAGACTATGATAAATTTTGTACAGAGTATGCCTTGTGAGGTATCATTTGGAAACTCATAATATACTGAACATTACTGTCCTGGTAAAATATGTGTATTAACATTATATGTAAAGTTAGAAGATTCTACTGTATAACAGAACTGTAACATGTTCCAAGTTTAAGAGAAGCAAGCCAAAACCAGTTTTTCAAAGACAAAAGATACCTGGCTGGGGCTCCAGTGTATCAGCATAACCAGATGAACTATATTATAGATCATCACCTAGTTAAATGGCCATTCTTCAGCAGGAGGAAGAGTGTAAGCAAGAACTTTGCATACTGATCATAGAACTGGGGGTTCCAGTGTAAACCGAGTGGCTGTTGCCTGAACCTGAGCGGGAGATAATCCTCAAAGAGGGGAGAATGGTATAAGAATGGAGGACACACACAACACAAATTACCTCTCGCCCTTCATCTATACTCACGACAGCTACAACATTTGAAAGACAAAGGAACCATCATTGAACTAGGGGAGGGGAAGGTCCTGGCTGAAGCAATCCAGCCAGACTGCTGTAAGCCTTTGGTGAAAAAAAACCTTTTTGCTTTTAAGTTCACTTAGCGTGTTAAGTTAGGTATTAGTTTGCGTCTTATCTTTTTATTTTCTTTGTAACCAATTCTGACTTCTATGCCTTATTACTTGTAATCGCTTAAAATCTTTCTGCAGTTAATAAACTTGCTTTATTGTTTTATCTAAACCAGTGTGTGTTTGGATTGAAGAGTTAACAGAGACTGTGCATATCATTTTCCATTGATGAAATGACAGACTTTATAGAAACTTGCATTGTCCAGTGGATGCTGGGCAGTACAAGACATACATTTCTGGAGGAAGGTCTGGGACTGGGAATTTGCTGCTGTCACCCTGTATGTAATTCATGAGTGGCTGGCCAGAGCATTTATGTAATATAGCTGGGAGTGATTTTGCATGCTAGAAGCTGTGTGTGAACTGGCTAGGAGTGGTGGTTCTCACAGCAAAGAGTGTAAAAGGCACTCCAGGCTGGAGTATTGAGAAGACACACCTGTCCAGCAGTCCAGATTGTACCCCGTGGAATGTCACAATCAGATTAGTTGAGCTTGTGGTCCCTTCTGGCCTTAAACTCTATCTTATGGCTTGCCTTTTCCAAGCAGAGCCCAGTTGCAGCTGGAAGAGGGAGACCCCCTATCCCTGTCAGAAGCCACTGTAGCACTTCCAGAAATATGGCTTGGTTGTGGTGGATATCACTAAGGAAAGGCACCTACCCCAGCTGATGAAGATCAATGGTGGCTAGTGGAGATGTCCTGTAGTTAGAGGCAGTGGCTAAAGGGCATTAGGAAGGTGCACAATGATCTGTTGCATCATTCTGGGGTCCATGAAGAATGGGAACTACAGGTCTATTGGTGTCCCTGTGTTGGAGGTTGCCAAGGTCCTGGCAAAGCTTGAAGCCATTGAGCTGTTGAGCCCTTGTGATGGTCTGAAGTTGGCTGCCACTGGAGACTCCCTCTTTTTTCCATCCCACCTGTGTGCCACTATAAGGCCTGGTCTACACTGGGGAGCGGGGGAAATCGATCTAAGATACGCAACTTCAGCTACGAGAACAGCGTAGCTGAAGTCGACGTATCTTAGATCGACTTGGAATCACTTACTTCGCATCCTCGCGGCGTGGGATCGACGGCCGCCGCTCCCCCGTCGACTCTGCTTCCGCCTCTCACCGTGGTGGAGTTCCGGAGTCGACGGCAGAGCGATTGGGGATCAATTTATCACGTCTACACTAGACACAATAAATCGATCCCCGATCGATCGATCACTACCCGCCGATCCGATGGGTAGTATAGACGTAACCTAAGAACTGTTGGATTCTGGGTGGGGGGGAGCAAAGCAGAGCCAGAGCTCTCATCTTCTGCCCATACCAATGAATGCAGGAGCCAAAGCCAAATGAACTCCTACCAATGCAGACAGTGAGACTGGAAGTAGGCAGGCAAAGGCTGCTCTTTAGGGTAAAAGATGCAATATTTCCCTACCAGGCAAAGCTGTCAATGAACTGAACACTAAGCTTATAGCTCTTTGTATTTATCCCTGCCTGAGGTGGGAGAATCGCCTCCACAAATGCATAGCAGAGGTAAAACAGAGCAAAGAATGGGCAAGAAGACTAACTGGCCAAAAAATACAGATCCTTTAGATAAAAGCAATAGTGATCAGCACAAGGAAGCACATGAAGAATTACGCTGTTATGTTGGTAAATAACAGACATAACCATAAGTAATATTAAAGTAGTTTTAAAGTCTAGTAAAGCATTCAGATTTCAATAGTTATGAAACTAGTAGTTTAAAAATGGACATGGTTCAAAGTTTGTAGTTATTTGTGTTTATCTATGACCTTTAGAAGGAAGTTTGAATTCTTGTAAATGCTTTCATGTAAATTAGGTGTCTGAAATAATCTAGACAATGCACGAAAGCTTAAAGTTGGAAACACAAACCTTTGTGTTGCTCTCCGATTTATTTGACTGGATTTTCACTGCAACAGACAGCATACTTAAACAGTCCACTCCCACACCATCTGAAGAAGTCCTACTGAGACCATCTTCTTCGGAAAAATAAATGGTAGGTTCTAACCAATGTGGACGCGTTGTGGTAGGCAGTCGTATTTCAGATGGAGGGACAACTCCATCCACCACACCTGTATGGAGATTGTAGCTATGGTTATCCGGTGCAGCAGAGATGTTTGTGATTTAGGTAAAACCATTGGAAATCTGTCTACCCTTACCTGGTGATAAGATCATTTTAAGTTTCCAGCTAATTACCAGCAATTAAGTTTGCCATACTATTAGCAAAAACAGAAACAAGAGCTCAGACATGAGTGATAGGAAAGCTTCTGCTGTTGTACATCCTCTGTCCCTAGAATTTAGTGATTGGGAGGTTGGTAAAGATCATGAGAGACGGTGCCAGATGTATGTCATCCCCCCAACTTAATAGAAGGCCTCACACTGAAATTCCCTAACCCCATTGCCGCTCATTTGAAGTTATATGAGCAGGAAACCTTAAAACTGACAGGTCCCACTCTCTCCTCCTTGGCTACAATGGAGCTGTCATCCATGAAGACTATTTGGTCCCTTTAAAATATTTTACTGGCTGACTGCAATTTAGCCAGTCAGGAAAGGACCTAAAACCTACATTAGGATTTCAAGGAGTGCACACAGAATCGTACCATTTTGGAATTACATGGAAATTAACAAATGAGAATGACACTTTTTGAAAAAGAGAGAGTTTCTGCAGATTTGAGAGTTTTGCAGGCCAGCAGTTGCAGAGGTCATTTTAAGCTAGACAGATCCTGAAGCAAACATATTAATTACTGTTATTTATTATTTGTATTACTATAGTGCCTAGGGACCCTAGTCATGGACCAGAACCCCATTATGCTAAATGCTGTACATAGAATAAAACGACTGTCCCTGCCCCAAAGAGACTATATTTAACGGTTAATTAATCTTTACTCAAATTTACATCCATTGACATTTTAAGTTCCTACCTTGATGATATAAACTGAGACTGCTAGAATGAAGACAGATGTAATGTTTGTCTTCAAAACCTTCATATTTAGTCACACAGAATAACGAACCACCGTTGAACTCAAACCAGAATTCACCACGCTTGCCTTCCAGAATATTCCCACCATCCTGCTGATGAAAGAATCAAGAAACATATCGCTGCTTGTGGAATTATTGTTGCTTAGGACAGTGTAATATAACGTGCCACTTGCTACCATACAGCTCTCCTCTCCTTGTATTTAATTTTCCTAACATTAAATATGAAGTAATCAAAAATGTTTAAACATAGAATCACAGTCAGATGAACCCTTAACCATATCGTTAAGAAAGTGATACTCTATCTGAAAGACACTCTTATGACTACTTGTGGAGTCATATGTGCTGTTTGTACAACAAAACTGCTAATAAAGCAATAATACAACAGATAGCACCAAGAGCTCCTGTCAGCATAACAAGATACATTATGCCTGTAAGTAAACCCAAGACTCAGCACAATATTTTCCATTCCTGATACCTCACCTTTACATCTGTGAATATTGACACTAATCCATGATTAACATTTAGAAGAACAGAGAGAGAGCTCTGTGTGTTCTTGTTTTGCAATTCAAGCTTTTTCTTCCGGCGTGAACGATAGTTTGGATCAACTGTGGAATAATATTGTAGAGTTTCCTCCTCAGATCCACTCTCATCATCTACAAGAAAACAACAACAAAATAACTTGATGTGACAAATACAAAAGTTATCAAAGAAAATTACAAGTTTTTCACCTTTAACAACATTCAATTTCATAGCAGTATTTTGTCTAACATTCTATCCATATCAAAACATTCATTTACACGTTTCTTTGTGGGATATATAATCACTTTATTTTATATCTTCAAGTCTTCCCTTTATAAACTTAATAGTCTCAGGCAACTGTATCCATCTTGTACCACTGTTGTTCGAGAGGATTTATAAAATACATTACCATAATGAATTGTAGATTTGAATTGACTAAAGCTGTCTTTACTGAAAGTATTGATCATTTGGCTGGCCACTGAGAGTCCAACACCATAGGAAATATTCTCAAATGTTTCTACAGGAGATGGAGCTGTGGGTTCCCACAATAATAAATCATTGCTGATCCTAGAAAGAAAAAAAAAAACATTATTGTTGCATTATTAAAAATCTGACTATATTCCCACTTGAATTAAAGCTAATTAATGTGCAACAGTCCTGTAACAGATTTCATACAAAATAGTCTACAAAAGGATGAGATGAGCTCAAGAGCACAAATCGCAGTAACATATATTAGTGACAAAGAGATGCTAATAATCTGATCTTTAGATTTTTTTACAAAAATCTGATTATTATTAATTACATGTCAGGCATTTGACTGTGCAGCACAAATCCTTTACATACGCTAATTCAATGGATATGCCAAAGATAGTTACTCTGGTTGCCTCATGGATGTTAAAGAAATTCACAGGATGCACATTCTAGATTTCTTTGCTTAAGACAGTCTTTTGGGCAATCTGAGTTAAAGTTTTGCTTGAAGTGGAAGTGACTTCCCAAGACTTGTCCTATGAGAGGACTGAAGGGGCATGGAGTGCTTAACTAATGGCTGAGGTGTCATGCAGAGAGCAAAGTCAGGCTTTTGAGGGATAGCGGAGGCTAAAAAAAGGACAGGATTTCATATTTTTCAAGGGTAAGGTTAGAGTAATTTAGTGTAAGTACCTGCATATTGATTAGAAATTTAATAAAATTTCGGTTTGTTATTTCACTATGTACTTAAGTGTCAATTTCTATATCAACTTCTCTATTCTTTCAAGACTGGTTCAATTTTCCTTGACGATTTTTGTATGTTTTTATATTGCACATTACTGATGCTAAAATTGTAAATAGTGATTTTTTTTCTCTGCCTTATCGAATCTGCTTTAATTAAAACTAGGGCTGTCAAGCCATTAAAAAAAAATTAATTGTGATTAATCGCACTGTTCAATAATAATAGTATACCATTTATTTAAATATTTTTGGATGTTTTCTACATTTTCAAATATACTGATTTCAATTACAACACAGAATAACAAAGTGTACATTGCTCACTTTATATTTATTTTTTATTACAATTATTTGCACAGGGGAAAAAAAATAGTATTTTTCAATTCACCTAATACAATTGTACTGCAATCTCTTTATTATGAAAATTGAACTTACAAATGTAGAATATTAAAAAAACCCTGCATTCAAAAATAAACCCATGTAAAACTTTAGAGCCTGCAAGTCCACTCAGTCCTACTTCTTGTTCAGCCAATTGCTCAGACAAACAAGTTTATTTACATTTGCAGGAGATAATGCTGCCTGCTTCTTGTTTACTATGTCACCTGAAAGTGAGAACAGGCATTCTCCTGGCACTGTTGTAGCCGGCATCACAAGATATTTATGTGCCAGATGCACTGAAGAGTCATATGTCCCTTCATGCTTTAACCACCATTCCAGGGGACATGTGTCCATGCTGATGACGGGTTATGCTCGATAATAATCCAAAGCAGTGCAGACCAACGCACGTTCATTTTCATTATCTGAGTCAGACGCCACCAACAGAAGGTTGATTTTCTTTTTTGTTGGTTCGGGTTCTGTAGTTTCCACATAGGAGTGTCGCTCTTTTAAGACTTCTGAAAGCATGCTCCACACCTTGTTCCTCTCGGATTTTGGAAGGCACTTCACATTCTTAAACCTTGGGTTGAGTGCTGTAGCTATCTTTAGAAATCTCACATTGGTACCTTTGCGTTTTGTCAAAAAGTGTTCTTAAAATGAACAACATGTGCTGGGTCATCATCCAAGACTGCTATAACATGAAATATATGGCAGAATGCAGGTAAAACAGAGCAGGGGGCATACAATTCTCCCCCCAAGGAGTTCAGTCACAAATTTAATTAACACATATTTTTTAATGAGCATCATCAGTATGAAAGCATGTCCTCTGGAATGGTGGCCGAACCATGAAGGGTCATACGAATGTTTAGCATATCTGACACGTAAATACCTTGCAATGCCCGCTACAAAAGTGCCATGCAAACGCCTATTCTCACTTTCTGGTGACGGTGTAAATAAGAAGCGGGCAGCATTATCTCCTGTAAATGTAAACAAACTTGTTTGTCTTAGCAATTAGCTGAATAAGAAGTAGGATTGAGTGGACTTGTAGGCTCTGAAGGTTTGCATTTTACTGCAGTTATGTAACAAAAAAAATAAAATCTACATTTGTAAGTTGCACTTTCATGATAAAGAGATTGCACTACAGTACTTGTATAAGGCGAACTGAAAAATACTATTTCTTTTGTTTATCATTTTTACAGTGCAAATATGTGTAATAAAAAATAATATACACTTTGATTTCAATTACAACACAGAGTACAATGTATATGAAAATATAGAAAAACATCCAAAATATTTAATACATTTCAATGGGTATTCTATTGTTTAACAGTTTGATTAAAACTGCAATTAATCGTGTTTTTTTTTATTTAATCGTATGAGTTAACTGCGATTAATCAACAGCCCTATTTAAAACTATATTGTGTATATATATATATATATATATATATATATATACACACACACACACACACACACACACACACACACACACACACAGGGAAGGGAAAATAATCTAATTCAACAATTTTTGAAGCGGAATTTGAAGAGGAATTCACGTAGATTGTGGCAACTGTAAGATCTTAAAACAAAGGTTCATTTGGTGGAAGCAAAAACTTATTTATTTTATTCTCAATAGAAAAGATCTGCCAAACTGTTTTGAGTGGCTGGCTGTTCAAATAGGGTCCTGAGAGGAGACTTCATTGCACTTCTGATAATAACTTAGAATAGCATTTATATAGCACTTTACATTGTTATAGAGCTGTACAAATATTACAGGACAAATTAATTACTGCTGTAGCTACTGACTTAGTTGTTCTTATGACCAATGAATACACTGACCAGAAATACAGATCATACTAACCAAGCAAACTAATGCTTATACTCGCCTATTGTAAAGTTTCTCATAAAAGCTCTTGTCTGGCAGTGTTAAGTGAACTTTTGGTAACATGAGTTCCAATACATAATGAGAATTGCTGATTGCTTTATCCTGAAACTCGGTCATCTCAACTGCATCACCAGGCATCACCATCTGAAAATAAACAAAACATACAATCTCAAATTGTTGAGGGTTATCTGGAACAGAAGCTGCATATAAACCAGAAAGGCAATATTCATTTGTATCTACAATGATTCTGTAAACAGTAAGACTCTGTTTTACCTCTTCGTTTTCAAACATGACCCTACGAGAGGAAAAAGGAGAAGGCTCTGGTCTTCTAAGATCACAGACATCCTTAAGAGAATGAGATCCTCCTTCCTCTTCCTCTTGAAAGTTTCCATCACCCTCTTCTTCTTCAGCTGCGATCCTTTCCAGAATGGAGTGTACAGCCAGTGGGTTTATTTTCAGTACAATCCTGATATTGAAAAAAGCAAGCAAAATAAATTATTAGTGATATATGCTGAGAAATTTTACAGTAGATATCCACTGGAGATGTATATGTGCCTTTTTTATGAGTTAGCCTGTGAAAATGCATTAATACATATAATATGTATAAACTAATACATTAGATGTCCAAATTAATTGTTACATTGCCTACATGTACTATTGTACCTAGAAAGTCATCACATTGTAAACTTTCATCCAAAAAAAGTGTGAGAATCCATTACATTGTCTGGCATAAATCAATGAAAAACAGGACATTCAGAGTTTGGATTGAAATTGCTTCTTTAATTTATGTAGCTACACAGGTTGGGCCTTTATATTATAGATTGTATGAACATCTAACCAGGGGTCTCCCAAACATTAAACATCCTTTTATGTGACATGAACTACAATATCCAGGCTCAAGAAGAGGTTCAGTATTAGCTCAAATTTTCTGGTTTTGCACCAGCATCTTAACAGTTAAAAATTAATTTTGTGTTAGATTTTCACTTTAAGGGTATAATAAATCCAGAGGTAGGAGAAAAAGTAAAATGAACATGAACAGTGTACAGATAGAAGAATTGTTTAAACTTTTACTCAAATCAAAAATTAAAAGCAATCATACTGCCAAACATCACACACCTGGCAGTGCCATCATGCATTCCCACAGCTCATCGGGATCCTCACATGTTCAGCTGAGCCAGGGAAAGACAGCAATTATTTGTTGTCCAGTTATACAGTTGTGCCTTCATGGGGCTGCTGTGGTACCTGCTGACAAGCAAGCCTCTCTGCCTCCCACTCCCACTGCCCTCTGTACTGAATCCCAGCCAGAAAGAGACAGTAGCACTGTACCAGCAGCACAAGGCGAGGGGCTCAATACTGACTCCAGGCTCCCTCACCGTCTAGCTTGCTAAATCAGGGTCTCTCTTCCCTCCCTCATCACTCACACCTCATGCACCTCAGCAGCCCCAGGCACCACAGTACCTACCCATCTCATACGAGTTCTGATGAAAATACTCCATGCATCCGAGTAGTGAGCCATCCATTCGCTAGCACCTCCAGTTACCCCATTACCTCCAGGCAACTCCACCAGCCATCACCCCCACATAACATCTTTGGACTCTCTCACCACCCAGCTTCCTTTTCCCAGACAGCCCCCAGCTGTCTTCCCTTATAATTCTCCATTCACCTAGCTTTTCCCCACCAAAAGTGTAGGAGTTTAATTGGCTCATTCCATCCAGAAGTCATATTATCCACTAATAAAGATCTGTGTTATTTCTGCATGATAAGATTTCTTCATCTCTAGGTTCTATTCAATTACAGGGCTCAATAATGACAAATTCTTACTTTGTGCCTGATGTTTAAAGTAGTGGTCTCACGGACTGTTTGTTTATATTAGTTATTAGAGAAAGTGTTGATTTTAAAATGAATTATGATGAAAAATTAAAGATATTTTACCGTGGCCAATCAAAGTTGTCAGATGATATCATATCTCCATCTATGCCACTGGACACTTGAAAGAACTTTATTGAAGATTCTGTTTTATCTTCTTCAAATAAGCCTTAAATAAGAGAAAAGTTTGTAGAAAGATCAAAAATACAGGGGCCGGAGTCTGCCTGCAGGTATAGCTGAGCAGAACCCTGCTCCATGATTTTAACAATTTTGAAGCTAGTGCTTTTACAATCTTGAGCTCTAGCAACACCAGTAAAACAAGTCACATTTTAAGTATCTCTTTTTGTCCTAACAACAACTACAAACTGTATTACCCAGAAAGACTTTACTTTAACTTCAGTAAGCTTTTGCCTGTATTTAATGGTACATTTCAGCTAGAATCAGAAACCTTAATTATATAATGCAACTAAAAACATTAAACACCAAGCTTAATTATGTGGGATTATGATTCAGTTTTGTATCATGTTAAGACATATACTTCGACTTGGGTTGAGGTTCTATCATAGAAATACCGGAAACTGAAGTAACACATCTAAAATGCTCCTAAGTGCAAAATGAAAGTTGTATTCTCAAGAGGGCAAAAGTTCTATTTAAAGTTGCAAGACCTCTTTGTCAACCAAATGACTGTTTGACAATTGAAAAGTATAGCATTAATATAACATTCGTACTTCTTACCAGCTAGCTCTTTGAAGGTAAGCTCTAATTTAACTTGTTCTGGAGTTGAACCTCCTATAAACTCAGTCTTGAATTCCATATCTGTAAATTCAAGATGAAGGATTTCCTTCTGAAGTGATTTTTTAAACCATGGTCCTCTTTCCTGATCTGATCGTAGGTCAGGTATAGGGAAGCGAACAGAAAGATCTAATGATGGTGAAGCGACTTGCACAGAAATTCTACAGTTTGCTGGTGTACGTGAATCATCCAGAAAAACTTCGGTAAACGCTTTGTGCTAGAAAATACAAGGTGAAAAACAAACTAGAGAAGCAGCATTAAAAAAACCAAACAAACTTTACTGACTTGTTATAATGGTTATAATAGGTAAAGCTGCATTTTTTTATATAATTTCATACAGTACTGTACATGAACTATAAGAGAATCTGGACCACCCACACTTTTTTTTTCGCTAAGCTATTAGAACAGGTACTGTCAAGCTTCTATATTTAAATCAGGATTGAAAAAAATAAAATATTCACGGCAGAGCTATATAGCTATATATAAAATTTGAACCAGCAGTGCAGGGCTGCTTCTAGATTCCCATTATTGGAAGATCAAATGGGTATTTTGGGGCCCCCGCATTTAAAAAAAACAACAACCTTCCAAGAGGCTAGGGGGTAGTTAGATCCCTGGAAAATCTTGGATTTTAAGAGTTTCAAAAAGTAAAATTTGGCTAATGTGTCGATATTTATAATTTATATAAAAGGATGACGACTCTTCAATCTGCCACTGCCCCACTACTTTACAGTGGATGGCTTTGTACATATTCTGGCCAGACAATAATTTTGAGCTCCTTTAAAATGTTCCCTTTGCCTCCTGGTAGCTCCAGGCCTGCCAGCACGCACACAAATTAATTTCACTCACCAAACTAATGTGTTTGTTGTAAGATGTGTACATGTGAGATGCCATCATCTCCACTGTGGTTAGTTTCTGTGGCTGAAGTAAAGAATTTAGTCTGTCCACAATACTGATATCCAGTTCACAAAATACTGGACTTAGCTTGATTTGTAATTCTGCTTTCTGTGGAACAGAGCTCAGTCTTCCTTGACTACCCTACAAAAATAAGTACATCAATATTCTCAATGAAATACTGAAAAATAAGTTACAAAAACAAAGGATGCTTGCAATATACATCTTTCTATGCAACTATCAAGATTAATAAAGTTACCTTTAAAGATTAGAGAAAAAATATTATGCTACAGCATAATGCAACAATGCAGTCAGGTTGGGTTTTTTTTTTTTTTTTCAATCTTACCTGAGGTCCTCTGTTATCTGAGTGCTTATAATGGAGCTGAAGGCATGAAAGAGGATGTGTATCATTTCCTTTTTCAGAAAGAAATGTTAGCAGCTTGAAAATAAAAAATAAAATAATTAATAGATGTAAAACAAACAAAAGAACTAGAGAGCACGAAAAAGCACAGGCTATCTGGCCCAAGCTGCCAGCCAATCCAGTATTCAGCTGCTTGTTTGATAGCCACAGATCCAATAAAGAACCACAACTTCTGATTCAGACTGGGGAGACTGCCCAGAAAGCCCTGAGCCTCACATACCACATTTGAGGAGACAGACAGGAAGTGATCAACAAGCACAGGCGCAGCTGGGAGCAGATGGACTATAGTACCTGAATGACAGCAACTAGGGCCACCATCATGAATCCAATATCATATACTCATCTCAATCGGAGTATGAGCAGTTGGGCCAAGAGCAATCACCAAAGAAAACCTGCCCACTGCCCAATTGGATGGGGTGGCAAGCAGCACTTTCTTTAAAATGTTTCAACCTCATTTTCAAAGCAGAGTTCCTTTTGCTTCACACACACAAAACATTAGAGAACTCTACAGGCTTGATCCTTTGGTGGCAGGGAAGAGGACACTGTTGATCATTATCTAAGTTTTCAATTAAAATTTAAGACACGTCTTAACGTTACCCAATCACTACAAAAATACAATAAATTAGTAATCTTAACTTTTCAAATTCTAAGAGTAGTGTAGGATTTCCCTTCTGAAAACCTCTCCAGTTAACATTTCAGTTGCCCTGGTGCTTGGCTAACAAAGGTATTTTTAATTACCTCTGTATAGTGAGGTTGAATGGAGCAGGAGTCGGTAGAGAAAAGACATTCCAGTAGTTCCATATGCCCAATGGACAAATCTGTGCTGAAGCATCGAGAAGCAGACCTTTGTCTTTGTTCATAAGAGACTTTGATGCCAGTACCTATAAATCTGTTATGAGAAATAAAGGTATAAATATGTATAGAATGGACTGCTGTAATCACTTTGAAAATTCAGAAACATCTGGTGTGTGTGTGTGTGCGCGCGCACATATATATTAGGGCTGTCAAGAGATTAAAAAAATTATTTACGATTAATCGCTCTGTTAAACAATAATAGAATACCATTTATTTAAATATTTTTGGATGTTTTCTACATTTTCAAATATACTGATTTCAATTACAACACACGATGCAAAGTGTACAGTGCTCACTTTATATTTATTTTTGATTATAAATATTTGCACTGTAAAAAACGAAAGAAATCATATTTTTGAATTCACCTAATACAACTACTGTAGTGCAATCTCTTTAACGTGAAAGTTGAATTTACAAATGTAGAATTATGTACAAAAAAAACTGCATTCAAAAATAAAGCAATGTAAATTGGTACAGTGATACTCAGACTGAGGCTCAGGAGCTGCAAGTGGCTCTTTAATGTGTCTACTGAGGCTCTTTGCAGCACATGATATTAAAGCTCTGTGTGATTTAATTATTAACCAATCTAAGTTATTAACTAATCAGGATGCTTTTACTATGTTATTAACCAACTGTAGAATACTTGGTCAGGACAGTCATTTTCCTGTGATAATAATATATATAAAATAGTAAATGAAACCATGAATTCCCACTACTGTGGTTCTTTTGGGTAACATTAATTGCTAATTTGGCTCTTGAACCACTGAGGTGTGAGTATCACTCCATTAGTACTTACAACAGAATCTGACATTAGGAACCTAGGATAATGGAATCCACCTATTCTTCCTTCAACAGTGACCAATGTCTAATGCTTCAGAGGAACACATAAAACCTCCACAATGCACATACTGTAATTTAGCAATATTATGCCATGGAAAAATTGGTTCCTGACTCCTGGATGATTTTGTTCACTTTTTTTATTGTGCCCCAACTGACATCCCATTTTGCACTACAAAGGAAAACAAACTCACTCAAAACCACAGACCGCTTGTGTAATAAGACTGCTCTATAAACTATACCTATTTCTTAAAGACGCTGTATAAAATAGAGAAATATCCTGATTTATGCTCCAGACACTGTGTGTTTGATTGCAGAACCTGCATCTGTCTTGATCAATCTCGGCATGAAGAGATTTAGGATGAGTTGTGCACACACGGTTCTCTTTTTTTCCTGAGATTTTTCATTTTGGAACTCAAACCGTCCAAAACTATTTTAACATTTAATGAAAAAACAAACTTCTAGTACATCAAATAAAGTATGATTTGATTCCAAATATTTATGGACATAAACCTAAGTTGTCAAAGCTTATTTAAAAGAATATTTGGTTCTTTGTTTGTTGTATTAGTTAATAGGCAAAGTTGTACCTAAGGTGGTCATGAGAACAAGCCTCTGCAAATACTTCTCGGAAGGACAGAAAATCTTCTGTTGAAAACTTAACTGGATCAATCTTTTCTATTTGGGTAAAGAAATCCAGTGCCATTGGTGTCAGCGGGTTAAGGTTCAGTGACGTTTCAGGTGGTGGTAGAGGGTCAATGTGAAGTACAGATACTGAGAAAGTGCCCAGTGCCAGTCTAAAAATAAGTTCAGGCCTGGATTCATCCACTGAAACAGATCTGGATGGAAGTGCTGAAATACAAAATTAAATTTAATTTCTTACTAAAAGTTAGTCTTCAATAGCAACTTGCACGTCTATTACATTTACCAACATAGCCTTAAGAAATGCATAAATGTCAAACTATGAAAACTACGCAAATCACAATAAGGCGAATTTTATACACTGTAATATATTGAGTCTTTGTTTAATTATAGAAGATTTACACTTTGTGTAGAACTACTTTTGTTGACATTACCTTCCCTTACCTCATTTCTAAATTTGGCCAAATCCCCCACATAAATGAAGAACATCCATGTAAACCTCTCATTCACTTTTGAGAAGGCAGCTAAGCAGGAATCTGTGCAATAGACATGTCATGAAGTTTCCCACTCAGCATAACCTTTATAAACTGTACTGTCTAGAGGAAAAGACTACACACTAATTGAAGAAGCAATTAGGGAAAGGTCACATTTTGGTCTTCTGGATTTTGATGCCCTTTTGCCAAGTTTCAGAACAACAATGAAAAATGTCTAACAACAGTATAAAATGACTAGGAAGTAAACACACATTTTTACTTACAAGTCCTTCTTAAAGGAGTTTGGTGAACAATACTGGGTGTAAATGATGAACTTCTTGGTGGTGGTGGTGGTTCTTGTTTATTAGGGTCATGAAAATCACCCCAAGTTGGCTGAAGCTAAAACACAAATATAGCTGAACTCTCATCTGCATAACACAACAGTTTTCAAGGATTAATCTAATGCAAGCAGTAACGTATGACCAAAAAACAGTATGCAAGACCCTTGTACATATATGCTGTCAAAAGTAGTTTTCCAGCTTGTCATTTTCATGGTATATTAATCAATAGTTTGTCTATTGTTTATCTGGGTGTCAAGCTACATTCTTTAGCTCTGATGATGATCTTCCCCTTGTATTTCTGAAAGGGAGATAACATTGCCCTCACAACTAACACATGTTCCTCTGTTACCCAAAGGAAACTAGAACTGCTCTGCTCTCTATGACCTCCATTCAGCAAAGTAATTAAAAGCATGTGCATAAGAACTGAGTAGGGATGAACATAAACCACAGTAATACTTTGCTGAATTACAGGCTATTACCTTAACTTAGGCAATACCACAACTTTGGGTGCTTTTCTTCTGTTCCTGGTCTTGTATATTAAAACACAGAAATGTAGCACAAGGGTGTGTCACAAATACTCCACATAAACTTATAGCAGCTTGGAAACATACATAGCCTATTTCCTGGTCTTTTAGCCAAACAAATTCATAACTTATGGAAATCCCAGGTTTCAAAGCTGCAGCTTGCTGTGGGAATTACTACTGAAAATCTACCTAACTCCTTAATAAAGGAAAGCCAGAAAGTGATTTTATGCATTAAGGAACCATACAATTTGCTAGTTGATAATGCCACTGGAACAGAAAGCTTAATGTGTGTGTACTTTCTATTATCTGAGAATTTTTCAATAGGCATTAGCAATAAGGAATCAGAATGAAAAACAAAAACAAAAAAAAACAACAACTTTTACTCTATGAAGATATCAACTGTAATCAATACTATACCACTGTAGCACTCAATGGAGAACCTGCTGGTGTAGTAGTGTATGTGCTAGTTAAAGATAGGTCTAGATCCATAGTTGGTGGGTCTCCAAGAGGTGGAAGAGAGGAGAGACTGTGAGACATGTCCATGTCAGCCATTGAGAAGAAAACTTCTTCTTCTAAGGAGAAATTATGTATAGTCAATGGGGTTTTTTTCGAATGACAAACATTAACTTTAGTTATAATACACCAAATTAATCACAGCTGCAGAAACAAAATAGTCTGGATATGACATTAACTAGCTTAAAGTTTATTCACAGCATTTCCTAGTTCACTTATACTGAAGCCCAATAATAACCAAGGAGAAAAAAAGATTTTTCCAAAAAAAGAGTGCATGACCAAGGCAACACAAAACACCAAATTCCAGCAATGTTATGAGTATACACATAATATAAAATGTTTCCATTTATTTTCATGTTCAGGTTAAGACTGCTACAGGTTGCAGTGATTAATTCACACTTCCCATGCTGAATCAGATATGAATTGGCACCTAAAAAAACCAGTAACAAATTATCCATGGGCTCAAAATTAAAAGTAAAGCAGTTCACATTTAATATAAACAATCATAAAATAAATTATATAAGAACAGATAAAATAATAGACTACTGTAAACCTTTGTTAATGGAGCTGTACTAATCTAAGTATTGACATCTTTCAGATTTCTTCTCCATGAAATTCCTGTCTTAAATCCAAATACATTCCTCCAGTACATGCATGTTTAAACTAGGTTTTATAATAGAAAACCAAAAGAAAGAAAAGAAAGTTTTATAGTATTCTATATTTCACTTAGTTCCTTCAAACATTAGTTCTGAAAGGGATCTTACAGACCTAGTGTCTGTTTTGTTGTGTATTAGTGTCCAGACTATTAAATGCCCCAAATGAACTATGGGTACGTCTATACTTACCTCCGGGTCCGGCGGTAAGCAATTGATCTTCTGGGATCGATCCCGGAAGTGCTCGCCGTCGACGCCGGTACTCCTGCTCTGCGAGAGGAGTACGCGGAGTCGACGGGGGAGCCTGCCTGCTGCGTGTGGACTCGCGGTAAGTTCGAACTAAGATAGTTCGACTTCAGCTACGTGAATAACGTAGCTGAAGTTGCGTATCTTAGTTCGAAGTGGGAGGTTAGTGTGGACCAGCCCTATGACTTCAGTCTGGGCTAGTAACATGAATAGGCCTTATATCCTGATTTAAGGGTATAATTAGAGATAGACAATAAGTCTATAAAGGTCACTGTTATTTTGCCCTTCTGAAAGATCAAGAGTGCTTTAGCACTGTACATTAAAAATTATTTTGCATGACATTGATGCTAGGCTGTCTGACATACTGGCATCATGTTTCATACTCACCACGGCTAGAAGGTGTTCTGGTGGTCTCTGTCTCATAAAAGCTCTGCTCAGATGATGCTCCTGCTGACAAAGATTCTTTTCTTAAGTAACGCTTCAGCTCCATCTGAATCCGATACTCATCCTCCTGTTGCATTGGCCGGTTCTTTCTATCTTTATTTGATAATTCTATCCTGCTGGGGCTCTCTGTATTCAAATAGAAGAAATGGAAACATAATTTGTATTTCCTTTCCATTCCACCATGGAAAACTTCAACAACTAGTCAGAAAACTGACTGACATTTTATGAACTTAACTTCCATTTTCACTTCTCCAAATACAAACCAGCATGGAAAACTAACTCCTTTTCCTTCTGTATTATTACGCCCAAACCTAAGAAGAAGATTTTGAGGTTATGTAGTCAGAATAGTTACAGATTCTGTTTTTAAAAGTTCTAGTCCATGTTGGCTTTAGAGAATTATGGAACATCATCTATAATTTACATTATAACACGAATTGGCCCCATTTAATCAATGGAATAGGAAAATATTTCCAACATTCTTCCAAGGATCTTAAAATCATTACCTAAATTGACATAGTAATTGAATTTGCAGCATTGGGAATATATCTAGTTATACACTTGATCCAGTAAAATAAGTTTTATTTTATACACTAGGATTCCAAAAAGGATTGTACATTTAAATGAACAATGGGAGCATCCATAGTTATATTAGATCTGGTCTACACAACAGACCTATATCAACATGAAAAATCCACAGCGCTAAACCCCCTCCTCCTGCGTAGACAGCGTTATGTTGGCGGAAAAGCTTCTGCGGTGCAGCTGCATCAGTGCAGCTGGACTTGATGGACACCACTCTGGTCCAAATTATACCAAACAAAACTGTTTCACTGTTATGTTGTCCTTTTCTCCCTCCACCACTCCTCTTCCCCGGACATTTGATTGTATTCTCCACCTGTTAGCGCAGCACAAACTAAGATTTCAAGCTCTTTTTAAAGAGGCTATTACATATCTGTACACCATATAGAACAATGAAGCCTGGAGACCTGATTGCGGCCTCTAGGTCTTCTCTTTATGCAAATAAATAGATAATAAATATTAATAATCTGGTATAGTAATCACTATGTACATAATCCGGGGACTTGCTTATTGTGCAAGCATTCTTTACTGCTTTCTATCTCATCAAATACACATTTAATATTAATATAATGTTTACTTGCCTGGTCCAGCAATGGCTGCTAACATGTCCAATAGAAGATGTACCTGCCTTGGTGACAGGAATAGGTGTATAGAGTCTATCTCCCCATCTACATCCAACTTAAAAAAAAAAAATTATAAATTCTTAGAACAAAGACATGTCCCTTAAGCTTCCCCAATCAACTATAAGTCACTAGATAGTGTACAGCATCACTCTATAGCAGTGGCTCTCAACCTTTCCAGACTACTATACCCCTTTCAGAAGTCTGATTTGTCTGGCATACCATCAAGTTTCACCTCACTTAAAAACTATTTGCTTACAAAATCAGAGTACATTATTACTGAAAAACGGCTTACTTTCTTATTTTTACCATATAATTATAAAATAAATCAACTGGAATATAAATATTGTACTTACATTTCAGTGTATAATATATAGAGCAGTACTGACTTCACTAGTGCTTTTTATGTAGCCTGTTATAAAACTAGGCAAATATCTAGATGAGTTGATGTACACCCAGAAGACCTCGGTGTACCCCCAGGGGTACACGTACTCCTGGTTGAGAACCACTGCTTTGTAGGGCAAGTGAACTAAACTCCTTATTCTCCTTCTTTCACTCTCTCCTCTGCCACCACCTCCTTGCTGCTTTTAAGTGAACTGCAGGTTATATCTGGAAGCTTTGAAGGATAGAGTCTTCCTGCAACATCTGGGATTGAACCTTCATATTCTTCCAATTGGGAACAGCCTGAAATTTAACTGTACAGTTGCTTCCAACTTTGGGTTTCATAGCAGTTCTACGAAACATTGCTACTGTGCCAATGACTATTTATTTTGTTATGCTATATACACAAAACAAACAAAACCACACAAAAAACATGCACCCTTGGAGGAAAATCCAGGATCTTTATTAAGCAGTTAGCAATTTTGTTTCTTTAATACTCTTGCATGTAATTAATGGCACCAACATAAGGCTTATTTTATGTACTACATACAGAATAGTAAAACTTGCACCTTATGTGGTACATTTCCTTAAAAATTCAAATAATATTTACATAAATACTAGCCTATCTATATTATACAAAATTACTGATTTTCTTAAATAATGTTGGGTTATACCTAAGATTTATTATAAATTGTAACAGTAACAAAACAAGGAAATTAAACTATTTCTCTCCAGACCACTAGATAGCACCACAAACTGAGCTTGTTCCCAATGTTTGCTGTAGGATTACTCCCTTAGTGTTCATACAGATTTAGGGTCCAATTCTAAAACCCCTTACACTCTCACTTGTTGCTCCACCGTCAAGTGTTATATGTTGGAGAAAAGATTTGCCAGAGCAAGTAGTCTTCATGAAAGATGTCCTGTGATAGGGAGTACCACAACTAACATTTACAAAAGAGATAACATTACTGTAGACACATGACAAGTTTCTTTCTATAGTTGCTACAGTTCCTACACGTATTCGATATTTTTGTTAAAAATAAAAAATAAATATTGTCAATTACAGTTCATTAATAATTTCTTCTCTCTCTTTCAGCTTTCTAAATACTTATTAGTAACATACACCAATGTTCATGCGAAGTCCTCACATAACTAAAGGACATAAAGCAACTAACCAATTAAAATTATTTGTACAGTGGTGTGAAAGTCAGGGACCAGACACACCATGTGAGAACAGGAGGTTTAACTCCCACCTCCTAAATAAGCAGTTAAATCACCTGATTGTATGCAAAGCTATTGTACTGTACAAATATAATGAGAACAGTCTTTATGAAAGCTTGTAATGTTCTGAACTTTATGGTCATTGGCCTGGTCTACACTGGAGGGAGGTGGGGGGGAAATCGATCTTAGTTACGCATCTTCAGCTATGTGAATAACGTAGCTGAAGTCAACATACTTGGACTGAGTCAACTGCTGCCGCTCCCCCATCGACTCCGCCTGTTTCTCTCGCGGCAGTGGAGTACAGGAGTCAACGGGAGGGTGCTTGGGGATTGATAGTTGCCCGCCAATGCGGTGGGTAGTGTAGACATACCCATTATGAGATATGTATGCAGACCATGGTTATGTATGTATGTGTATATAGGAAATTGTAACTATAGGGCAACAGGGCAGTGAAGGAGAGTGGGAGGGCACCTCCCAAGAGTAATTTACACAATACAAGAGTAGACCATTAGAGTTAATGGAAAGACATTGAAACAACCTTGCTTCAACACAAGAGGGAATTTTCCCCACTCTCAGGGCTTGTCTACACTTGAAACGCTACAGTAGCGCAGCTGTAACAATGGTTCTCCCATAGAATCATAGAATATCAGGGTTGGAAGGGACCTCAGGAGGTCATCTAGTCCAACCCCCTGCTCAAAGCAGGACCAATCCCCAACTAAATCATCCCAGCCAGGGCTTTGTCAAGCCTGACCTTAAAAACCTCTAAGGAAGGAGATTCCACCACCTCCCTAGGTAACCCATTCCAGTGCTTCACCACCCTCCCAGTGAAATAGTTTTTCCTAATATCCATCAGCATAGGCAATTCACCTCCCTGAGAGGCTGTAGCTAGGTTCACGGAAGAATTCTTCTGTTGATCTAGCACTTTCTACAGAGGAACTTAGGACGGTTTAAGTACGCTGTTCAGTGATATACATTCAGTGATATACATTTTTCACACCCTTGAGTGATATAAAGGATAGCTCAGTGGTTTGAGAGAAGTTCAATCCTTGAGGGGGCCACTTAGGGATCTGGAGCAAAATCAGTACTTGGTCCTGCTAGTGAAGGCAGGGGACTGGACTTGATGACCTTTCAGGGTCCCTTCCGGTTCTATGAGATAGGTATATCTCCATAGATTATTTATTATTATATTAATTAAGACAACCTAATTTTCTAGTACAGATCAGTCAACATGCCAGGAGAGAAAAATAAAAAGAGAGAAAAGCCTTTTTAAAAGGATGCTTAAAACTGAAGTTTTCATCCAGAAACTGAGTGACAGTCACTTAGCGGGTGCTGTCTATGAAATACTGGATCTCTTTTATGGCATGGAGTACATCAGAACAGTGTTCAAAGGCAACAGCTATTTTACATTAGAACAGGGATTTTATCTAATGTAGAAGTGTAAAGCCTGAAGTTTTAGTCTTTATGTTTGTTTACTATGTAACTTGTATATGTTTTCTCTTTCTGACTTTATCATCTTTGACTCTGTGATTTTCTACTAAATAACATTTTGTTTATTTTACCCCAAGCAGGTCTCTGCAGCACAAACTGTGGTGTGTATTTATACCTGCTACTGTATTTTCCACTCCATGCATCTGATGAAGTGGGTTCTAGCCCACGAAAGCTTAGGCCCAAATAAATTTGTTAGTCTCTAAAGGGTATATCTTCACTACCGGCCAGATCGGCAGGCAGCGATTGATCCAGCGGGGATCGATTTATCACGTCTAGTCTAGACGCAATAAATCGATCCGAGCGCTCTCCTGTCGACTCCTGTACTCCAGCTCGGCGAGAGGCACAGGCAGAGTCGACGGGGGAGCGGCAGCAGTCAACTCACCGTAGTGAAGACACCACGGTAAGTAGATCTAAGTACGTCGACTTCAGCTACGTTATTCACGTAGCTAAAGTTGCGTAACTTAGATCGATCCCCCGCCCAGTGTAGGCCAGGCCTAAGGTGCCACAAGGATTCCTCGTTGTTTTTGTGGGGAGTGTGTGCACCAAAGATGTCTGTGGGGGGGGGGGGGGGGGGGGCTGGATTTCACACCTTCGGAGCTGATGAACCAGAGAGGAAAAGTCTGAGGGTCTGGTAGTTACGAACTCACAGTGGATGAATTTAGGGAGACCTGGGATTCAAAGGGCTGTTGGGGTCACCCTGCAAGGAGTAACTAGGCTGGTGAAAGCCAGAACTTTATGCTTGTGGGCAGGCTGCTAGGATTAGGGCTCTGAACCAAAGCAGCACAGCATAAATCAGCTAAGGTAACAAGGCAGGCAGTGACCAAACCCCTTACTGGTCATGGGGACCCCCAAAACGTTACAACTGGCTCCTACTGCCTTTTCCTTTCCTTGGGAAAACTGGAAAGAAGTTTCAAATTATTAAATTGTGCTAGCACTTGAAATTAAATTAAATTCTGTTCATTCCTGAGAGGGTTAAAATCTGGATAGATTTAATGTAAACACCTTATTTAATCCCATATTTAAATAAAGAAGCCAGACCATACATCAGGAGGAAATCTTGGACTAGACGGTATGTTTTGAAGAAGAAAACCAATTGCACATTCTGTATACTTTTTCTCTATTTCTATATATATATATATATATAGTCTATTTAATGAATTAACCAAAATCAAAACTGAGCTCACTTTTTAATTTTGCACACCATGTAACATGTATAGTGTTCACTGACTGGTGTTAAAATGTATTTTGTATACAGTTAATGCAAAAAGATGAAGTCAGTATTCAAAAATCAGTAACAGAATGTGATTAGACTTAAAAATCACAATACCATTTACCACACCAACTGATTTGTTCAGTGTTTCTCCCACTACAATGCCCAACACTGCACAAAGCATGCCAGAAATGTTGCACTGTGTTCTATTTACGGCATTGGACAGGTCATCAAATAGAAGTGCAACATAGAGTCCTATACTCAGATCTTGAACTAAAGAGGTTTTTTTCCTGCCACCTTTAAATAAACGTAATGATTGACAGCAGGAAATCTTTTGAACTTTAAAATGGTTGCAGAAAAGCACTTAGCTATTAGTAAATCTAGAACTGATAACCACAGAGCTTTTAATATCTTATAATAATTTATTTCTCTATTTCACACACTGCATTTTCATGGTATCTTCCTTTTCAGCAAATGTTGCCACAAGGACTTTATGTCAAGAATTTTTCTTGAATGAAAAAATACAAAAAAAAGTTCTAAAAAAATCAACCAGCAACTGCAGGATATGTAACAAAGTTCCCCACTGTAGTAGAAACCATATTGAGTAATTTCTGATCTCTGTATTTTATATGTATTCTTTGTTTCAAGTAATTGTATTTTCAATTTAAATTTTAAAATAATTTCTATCATTTACCGTTTGTGTACAGGTATCAGAGCACATTATAAACCACAAATGTGAGTACACTTCATTGAAGATGATTTCAGAACCAATTTTATTATTGATGTTAATAGGAATATTCATGTGAGTAACGTTTATACTTGCCTAAGTGCTTGTAGGATCAGGGCCTTATATTTTCAATACTTCTGTTTTGTCTACAGAAGTTTTGGAAAATCCAAATAAAATACCCTACCAGTAGTGACATTTTCCTTTAAAAAACAGCATTATAATTTAATTCACTGTAAATTTTAATCTAAAATTTCAATAGCATAAATTTTCAAGTTAGTTTTACAAAGCAAGCCTCAACCTGATTTAAATCAATAATTTTTTTTTAATTTCAAAATGAGGAGGCTACAATACACAGAGCAAAAAAATAATGGGTAGCAACAGGACTTTTCATGAAAACAAAGCAATTCTCTCAGGAATTACCGCAATACATAGAATTCAAGCTGTCTCTAAGATACACTGCACCTTGTCTAAGAAACAGACATCACTGTATTGTCTGTACTTTTGAAAGTAATTTAAATGAGATCACGAAATGATTTATCATAGCTTCTTTTACAATTTGCTTTGGTAGAAGTTGTGAGTAGGGCATGAAAATGGTCAACATGCCTGTCTACCAAAGAAAATAAGACCCCCCAAAAGCATATTGAGACAAATTCTGCACTCAGTTATGAGTGTGCAACTCCCCCTGATAAGTGTGCACTTGTGAACAGAGCAAATCTGCCCATGGTGTTTAGACATGCATTTCCATGCATTCCACAATGTATTCTCAGCACTCTAGGACCTCGTTGGTTAAAGAAAAGATGTTCTAACCAGGGTTATTGCCTTACCTTTAAATGCAGATAATTTAAAATAAAATTAGCAAAATTAAACATAGCCCAAACCAATTCTTTTTCCTTAAAACGCTCAAAACTTTTGCAGTAGGCAAAAACCAAAACCAAATAGCTACTTGATTGTGTCCAGGTAGTTAAAGAATATAAAACTACAACTAACCTTAGCTCCAGGAAGTACTTCATGTTGCTTTAATGTAAGGCTCAACTTCATTTTACCAATCAGCCTACTAATCTGCACAGGGTCAGAGGGAGCAACTTCTGGCAAGTTTCTGGTTAACTGTGGATGTGGCTCATACACAATTTTTGGGTTCCAGCTAGGGGAAAGCTTTGGTTCCGCTGCCTTTAAAATGCAAGGGGAAAAAGAGGCAATTAGCATGCATCCTAGTATGTGTCACAAAGTATACATATGCAAGTCCGATAAATCTACACTACATGTAAATGACAAACAGTTTCACATAAAAGCAAATTTGACATCTATATTAACAAACATATTTACTAGCAAATTTTAAATAAACAGGTATCAAACAGCACTCAGAATCTTGAAGCGTCAGGAAGTGATGGAATTTTTCTTTCAATAGTAAATTATGGAGAGAAGTCTCTCTCCACAGATTAAGGTTGCAGCGAGATTCCAGTACTGTATGCCCTATTTTTAGTCTTCTATAATTTTGCTCTTCAGACCTCACCATCTCCACTCTTACATAATATAAGTGTTTGACAAAAAATTCACAAGGGTTGCTGGGCTCAGAAGTTTGAGAACCACTAATGTAAATGAGTTAAGAGTGCAATGGGCTACCTAAACATTGTTCCAAGAAGAGGTTGGATTCCTTTGTACTTCAATATTAGGCTTATATGTACATTACAATACAATATATTTTATCCTTCATCAACTCTACATATTTATAGGATTTATTTATTTTTACCAACTGTGTAGCTGAACACACTGGAGAGGACTTTGCTGATGCTGGAAACTCATCCCAGAAGAGAGAGACACCTGAGAGCTGAAGTAACTTGTGAGCAAAAGCTGTGGGCTGATGTACATTAATTCCAGAGCATTCATCAGCAGTTTCATCACAGTACATAGTTCTGGGAGACAAAAGCAGGGAAATAAGCATGGTAGGGATGGCATGCACACTTTTACCTTCTATTGTGCCATTTAGCCTACAGTTCATGTTTATATATGCTTTCTCTACATAGATTATTTACAAGGACATTGACTGATGTGAAAGGACAAACCACCACTTTCTATGAATGGGTGGAAATCTTGAGGTTCTTGCAGGACACTAGTAATAACAGTTGCGCTATACGTTTGAAGTCAATGTGTCCTAATATGAGATCCTACTATTTACTGTTTAATCGTATCTCAAAGTGAAGAAGTTTGCCCTATATTACTGTTTTTGTTTATTTACATTAAGACATCTGTAACTGCGTTCTAGTCTCACGACTAAAGTATGGTTTTGGAATGGATAAATCTACAACATATGTATTTTATATAGTCTTAAAGCACTACTTGGATGGAACACTTTCCTTTATGTCAGTCATTTCTGTTTAATAAATTAACAGAACTTAAGTTATGCCTAGGACGTCCCCAAAATTCACCCTTCTAAATTTTCTGAAATGAAATTTTATCTATTAAAATACCGCTAAATTGTGTAAATAGAAGAACAGTAGAAAATTTAAGAGATATAATTTACAATGGGAACACACACATAATTTTATCTTAACTAAAATAACTCAAACAGCACCACTCTGTTATAACACTTGAATTAGATGTTCTCTCTTCAAAACAGTTTGTGTAAGGGTAGCTTTTAATGTACAGGGGATTTTTAAGGGGGAAGGGGGGGGCAGTGCAGGGGTTCAGATAACTGGTCAGTAGACATGTGTCTCTCTTGAACTGAACTCAGCAACTGCAACAATGATTTTTTTTGTTATTTGTTTAAGAACGAACTATAATTCATCTGCATTTTTGTGTATGTAAAAACATTATTTTGTAGTGATTTTAATATTCTGCGAGATACTTTTGTTTTCATCATGGCACCAACTAAAATGAGCTTATTAGTCAAATAAGCTAAATAAATACCTTAAGAACATCTACAATTCACAAGTTTCAATTATTTATACAATTGGCTTTACACTGTATGTGGGTTCTTCTAGCAGGTCACACAAAAGCTAGATTTCTACTGATCTGGTACATTAGTACTTTTGCAGGATTAAGGCTTTTTTCCTAAATATAGAATTGTGAGGTCAGGTTTTCAAAAGTGCTCAGCATCCACAACTGGGACCAGATTTTCTAAAGGATTAAGCTCCAATTCAGTCACCTAAATGGAGTGGCCCAATTTAACAATGAGAGCTGTTGGGTGTTGACCATTTAAGAAAATCTAGTCACTCATTTAGGGCATGTCTACACAGAAAACAAAAACAAACAAACAAACAAACAAAAACCCTGCAGCAGCAAGTCTCGGAGCCCAGGTCAACTGATTCAGGTTCACGGTGCTCACGCTGCAGTGTTAAAAATTGCAGTATAGACATTCGGGCTTGGGCTGAAGCCTGGGTTCTGAGACACTCCCCCCTCGCTGGGTTTCAGAACACAAGCTCCAACCCAAGCCTGAAATCTACAGTGCTCTTTTTAACCCTGAAGCACAAGCCTGAAAATTCACTTAAGGCATCAAAAATCAACCGCATGGATGATTTGGACTTCAGAACTATACTATGTGAGGGGATGTGTGCCTGTGTGTAAATCTGTGGATATAAAGGTAAGAGCCATCCAGTTTCTTTTTTTTTTTTTTTTTTAAATGTTGATTTTAAGCAACACTTACTTCTCAATTCGGATTTCAAGTGCAGACCCACTTTTAGAATTTTCCAGCACATGTTCAATTCTCAAAACAGTATCTAAAAAGGTAACTTTCACTCTTCTTAGAACTGAAGCGAGGAAACCAGAAGACAATACAGTTACACCATGACCATTTAAAATCAGTAAGACACACTGATGACTTAATATATGAATAAAAAGATCAATTCTTCTTTGTTGATTGAAAGCTAATATTTATTTCATTGTTAGAAGTTATTTATAATCCTAATACAATATCACAATTCCAAATGAGAATCTAGTTTTCTATCAGTAAGTCTTAGCTTCTTCCAGTTGGACATTCAAAAAATGTAAAGCAATCTGAAGAAGATGCAGTTTTGAAATTTCAAAACTGCATCCAATGCCTTCTTATGCTAAGTCTGATTCTTCAAATAAAAACATGAACTGTACAGAAGACCGTTCTACCAGGTTTTTCCTCCTAGGGCTACTAACACCAATGCTGATCCAACTGTCAGATGATGTGCTAAACCAGCACTGCCAGAACCAAGACATTCTGCCAGTCAGTCCTGTCAATGAAAGGAATTATCCAAATTTATACTGGTATGATTGAGAGAATTTGGCTCTAATGAACAGCTGAATCAGCACACTGCAGGAACAGATTTTTGGGGTGGTTTTTTTTTTGTTTTTTACTACTGTGGTTTTACTTCCTGGCTCTGTCCTCCTGTTTTAACTGTTAGAAGGTAGAGTCACTGATAAAAAGTTGAGAGAGAAGAGAAGCAGTTGCAAGTGAGCTCTCATTTTGTAATATCATGGCATGGTGTAGACTAACATAATGTAACTTAAGTTGTTAATTCACAAGTGCATAGGAGAGTCATACCTGTTTCAATAGTTTCTGCAAACTTCTCAAGCCCTTCGAAAGGTTGAGACCCTTCTCCTTGTTCATCTGTCAGTTTTTGGCTAAGACATTCTTTTGCAAGTTGCATACTACTGGTCATAAAACTTGACCAATACATAGGTTCTGAACCAGATGCTGTAGAATAAGACAAAATTCTTAAATACATTTGGCCATAAATGTAAAACCAACAAAACCAAAGCAAACAAATGATATGTTTGGTATAGCTAGACAAAGGTCTGGTCTATACACAAGCAGCACCAGTTTAACTAAATGTCTGATTTTAAACAAGTAATTAAACTGGTGCAAACCCCTGCATGGACACACTCAAATCAATTTAAAAATGGGTTCTTTCTTTTTAGCTTCTGTTGGTAAGTTTATAGGTACAAGATAAATCAATATAACCAGTTTTAAACCAGTGTAAGTGGGGCCACAGAAGGGTTGGCACTGGTTGAACTAAATCAGTTTTTAAAACAGATTTTTAATTACACTGGTGTGACTTCTGTAGGCAAGACTAGGCATAGACAAGGCCTAAGAAAAAATGTTGTTCTTTAAATGGAGTTAGCTTCCTTAAGGTAGCTGTAATTGAAGATGACTTCCGGGTATTAGGGAAGAGCACCAATTATTAGTTACATTGTGGTAGCAACCAAAAACGTACTAGATTCTGTCCACATCTATAGGAAGACCATCTCTACCTTGAGGCAGCTAACCAGATTTGAAAAGTATCAGAGGGGTAGCCGTGTTAGTCTGGATCTGTAAAAGCAGCAAAGAGTCCTGTGGCACCTTATAGACTAACAGACGACAAAGTGGGTATTCACCCACGAAAGGTCATGCTCCAATACGTCTGTTAGTCTATAACAGGGGTCGGCAACGTTCGGCACCCGGCTCGCCAGGGTAAGCACCCTGGCGGGCCGGGCCAGTTTTATTTACCGGCTGAAGCGGCAGGTTCGGCCGATCGCGGCCCCCACTGGCGGCGGTTCGCCGTCCCGGGCCAATGGGGGCAGCGAGAAGCGGCGCGGGCGAGCGATGTGCTGGCCGCGGCTTCTCGCCGCCCCCATTGGCCCGGGACAGCGAACCGCGGCCAGTGGGGGCCGCGATCGGCCGAACCTGCCGCGTCAGCAGGTAAATAAAACTGGCCCGGCCCGCCAGGGTGCTTATCCTGGCGAGCCGCGTGCCGAACGTTGCTGACCCCTGGTCTATAAGGTGCCACAGGACTCTTTGCTGCTTTTACAGATTTGAAAAATCACTCAACCACTCAGTCCTCATCTAGCCTAGGATTTAAGGTGTGATTTTAGCACATTAGCTAGTACACGCTAATAGCATGTTTAAAAAGTCTAGCTAGACCAGGCACAGTGCCCTCAACATGTGCTAAACTGGTCAAGTTAAACACTAAGTGGGAGCCTAGAATTTGACTCGACCACTTTAGCATGTGTTAAAAGCAATGTGTCTCATCTACATTAGACTTTTAAAATGTGCTAACATCACATCTTTAAATCCTAGTCTAGACAAGGCCTTAGATGCTGTTTGACACCTTTACAAACACGTTAGTTGATAGAGGTCAATCCTAGGCCTACTAGCTGCCAGATAACACAATTGATGGTCATCTCTAACAGCTAACTTGATAATAGTGTGACATTTGCTCATATTAAAAGTGTAGTTTAGACAAGGCACATCAATTAATTTGAGGTAAAAGCTCCACTGTAGACAAGCCCAACTGAGGCTAACACGACAGTAAAGATACTAAACTGCATCCATGTTAGGACCTCAGTGGTGTTTCAGATGGGATTAGCTACCTCAAGGTAGATAGTTCTGTTTTTAAAAAATCCCTACACCAGGTATTAATCTTGTGGCTGTAGCTGCTTGGTGACAATATTTCTTTCCTACATGCTCCATTTTTAAACAATTAGTGACCGCAAAGGACAACCATACATCCATGCAAAAAAGTAAAATAAAGCTCATTGACAACAGGGGAGAGGAAAAGCAGGACCAGTGAAAAATTCCTTCCTGAACCCCACAAAAACAGTGATCAGCTATTTATAAGTAAAGAGCTAGTACAAAGAATTAATAATGTATTACTTTTCACATACTTATTCATAATATTAGACGCCAGCACCAAACTGAAGGCCATTCCTCTTATTTATTACTGCCTATTATTACCATTCTTTTTAAGATAATATCTTCTTAGATGGACATTAGCAAGTAAAATTAGCCTAAGATTTAAGTTCTATTACAATAAATTAGAATGAAACATAGAACAACAAAAATATATGTGATTTTTAAAAAAAAAAAACCTATTCAAATAGGACCTTCAAAGATAAAAAAATGTTCTTATGCCTTTTGTCACTTCTTTATGATGTCTAAAGGCAGCATAAAAGCATTTATCTTATCTTTTCTTTATCAAAATTCAGATCCTGAGCAGTGTAAAAGACACTGTGGCCTGTTCTATACTATAAAAATTAAAACAGTTTAAACCCTTAGGATGTTTGTATAAAAATATGTATCCACAAACAAAAATGCCCCAAAGAGTTCACACATGGTTAATAATGCATTAGAACAGACTACTTTTCAGCATATTTAATAACAAGTTAAAGCCTAACCAGTCTAGTTTGAACTAGGTTAGTGCCAGTGTGGACACAGACAAGCTGGACGGTTCTACCAGTCCCTCAAAGACTGTTCTGAAGACGACTTCTGCGTACTAGGGCAATGGTTCTCAATCAGGGGCATGTGTACTCTGGGGGTACACATAGGTCATCCAGGGGGTACATCAACTCATCTAGATAGTTGCTTAGTTTTACAATAGGCTACATAAAAAGCACTAGCGAAGTCAGTACAAACTAAAATTTCATACAGATAATTACTTGTTTTTATGGTTCTATATACTATACACGGAAATGTAAATACAATATTTATATTCCAATTGATTTTATAATTACACCTCTACCCCGATATAACGCTGTCCTCGGGAGCCAAAAAAATCTTACTGCGTTATAGGTGAAACCGCATTATATCGAACTTGCTTTGATCCGCTGAGGTGCGCAGCCCCGCCCCTCCGGAGCGCTGCTTTACCACGTTATATCTGAATTCATTTTATATCGGGTCGCGTTATATCGGGGTAGAGGTGTATATGTTAAAAATGAGAAAGTAAGCAATTTATCAGTGCTGTGACACTTTTGCATTTTTTTGTAAGCAAGTATTTTTTAAGTGAACTGAAACTTGGGGGTACACAAGACAAATCAGACTTCTGAAATGGGTACAGTAGTCTGGAAAGTTGAGAGCCACTGTACTAGGGCACAGCACCAAAGGGCTTGTCTACATGAACACTTAGTTCACTGCAAGCTGGGATGTAAATCTATCCCACACTAGGCTACCACGAATTAAGTGTCCTCGCAGACCCTGTTGTCAAGCACTAAAAGCTCCCTAGTGCACACTGATCCACTCCAATTTCAAAGCAGGACAGATCAAACCCACTAGGGAACCTTTAGTGCACAGCAGCAGGGTCCACATGGACAGTGAGCATGTAGCAAATTAGAGTGGAGTAGATTTACACCCAGCTAGTTGCAAACTAAGTGTTTGTGGTAGCCACCAAAATGTGCTTTGTATGCTGGCAGGCCAGATGCCAGGCATTAGCTAAGAACTGACAACCCTGGGGAAACCAGAACAAGTCACCTGTACGTTAGTTTTGCTCAAAACAGGTATTAGTCTTATCAGAATGTATTTTGTGTGTTTAGACTAAGAAATACTTGTAAGTTGCTACATGCATTAATCTTACTTGCAACGTCTGTATTCCATGCTATAAGAAAATATGTACGTTTTGCTTTATAACTTTGAAAATGCTTGCTCTGAACTTGTGAATTCAGGCATGGGAATTGTCCAGCTGCCTCCTGGGTCCACCCTGAAAGACACTTAGAATTGGTAGATCACTACAACTCTGTCACTCTAAGGGTTTAGATGCTAACTCATTTGTGTGTATATGTTTGCTCACTTTAACCTGTAAATAATTCATTTCTGTTTCCTAGTTAATAAATTTTGAGAGTTTATTACAGGATTGGCTACAGGCTGTGTCTTTGGTGTAAAATCTACAGTACCAATTGATCTGGGTAGGTGACTGGTCTCGTGGGACTGGAATCAACCTGAATGTGGTGTGATTTTTGGTGTAAGTGACCATTTATCCATTTATTAAGTCCAGTTTGCCTGGGGTGCAAGATAGACTGGAGAGTCTAAGGGGCCTGTCTGTGACTCCATGGTAAGATGGTTATAGATATCCAGGAGTTCACATTTGTTACTGACTTGGTGAAATTTAATTATAGATCACGGTTTGGGGTGTCTGCCCTGTTTTTAACAGTCTGCCCTGAGGTAAGCACTCATGGTTGTGAGCCACTCTAGACAGCATGACAGTGCTTTTCCGCAAAGAGCCTGAAAGAACCCTGTAGCAGGATGGCTCACCCCTTTAAGGGTTGGAGGCCAGGGGGCAGCCAACCCTAGTTACTAAGGAGGGACATCTGAGCAGGGATCAGCTGATTTCCCTAAAGAGCAGCAAGAAGCTGTACAGAGGGGATTCTCAGGGAGACCAAAGGTGGAGTACAGAAGCTGCTGGGAGCAAACAGACTCCAGTAGAGAAAGTTGGGGAGTGAGACGGCAAGCAAGGAATGCCTGGGAGTGACCTGATAAGGGGTAAACAAATGGATTTGCAAACTTTATTTTGAATGTTTGCTAACTTAAACCAGAACCCAAGAAGGGGTGAAAATGGATACAAGGGTTTGTGAGTTACTGAAGACCCATGAAGGGGGAAACTGAGGGGGAGTGGGGAGCCCACTTGCAGGGCCACCCAGAGGCCACAAGAGGACATATGTGAAGCAGCCACCCAATGACAAATCCACGGGAAACAGTATCACTATCTCTCCTCATAATAAGTCCATGCCATTGCAGCATCCTCCAGCCATGAGCAGTAATCAGTTCCCATCGAGTCAAGTTCAGGTATCTACTCAAACTGGCCAGTAGGAGCTATTGTATAATAGATAACTAATAAAGCACTCTCTTCCATCCACAATTTAATGGGCCACCTATACAATACAGCTTGCCCAGATAGCACAAATGAAACAAAATACAAACTTGTGGTCCTCACACGGCAGCATACCACATTATGGGTAGACCAGTCCCAATTAAGGTCTCTAGAGAATTTTCCTATGACTCAAAAATAAGCAGAAGCAAAAATATGGGAGCATGGCTGTTTGACTATAAAATGTTAGGGACTAAACGGACACATATGAGGAAACATTTCTTTAGTAATTTTAGAAATTACATCTATGTAAATGTGGAAGCAAAGACACAGAACTTCAAAATATTATAGACGTAAATGAAGTAAACTGCTGACTTATTGAAGAATACTTGATAATTATTGTATTCTCTTTTTCAAAGATAGATATGTTAAACAAATAGTGCCCAGGCACAAATTTTTATCCTGTACATGTAATGTTATCAAAAAAATTAAATAAAAAACAGAGAACCGGTTGAAGCAAAACTGCCAGTATAATCTCAAACATTTGAACATTAGAATTCTCCTAATTTATCAATGTAAAACACTGAGCCAAATAAGATAATGCAGTAAACCTACCAAGACGAGGCCTTGGCCTGAAGACCATCTCTAATCCTTTCACTTCTAGTGCACAGTTATCCTGTAGCAATGACCCCCATGGAACAGACAGAGAAATTGACTGGATAAACCCTTCAGTGACTTCCAGAGGTGCATCTGCTGATTCCAGAATCTCATTAAGACACTAAAAGTAGAGAATCCAAAATTACGCTCATATTAACAGAAGCAAAACATTTAAGATATGTTAAAAGGAATTAAATTAATATATTTAAAAAGCTGGAAGTTATCCTCTACTTTGGTTCTGTCAATGATGCATGCTAATTAAGCACTAAACTTTTAATCTAATACAGTTCCAGCTGTGGTTTTTCTTATGATCTATACTACTGAACTGTTCACATAAATTTCCATATGTTGCTAACAGAAATATTATAGTACCGGATCTTAAAGTGTTACCACAAAAATAAAAATTAATTACAGTTATAGGAGAGGCCAGAATAGTAAATTAGTAAATTAGTACTTGGTCCTGCTAGTGAAGGCAGGGGACTGGACTCGATGACCTTTCAGGGTCCCTTCCAGTTCTATGAGATAGGTATATCGCCATATATTATTATATTATTATTAAATGGATAAAAACAGTTTGTTCATTGTGAAAAGAATCTTTGATTAGGACACAAGCCAAACAACTAAATTTGATGTAATGCTCATTGTATACTTGTCTGACTGTGACAACTGAGCCAAAAAGATTTATTTCTATTGTACTGCATGTAAAGAGTCTCACTGACTTTAACAAGAGTTGAATCAGACCCTGAAACAGTTCTGGAAAGAAACAATTTGATTTATCATATGTATAGGACTGATTACAGTTCAATGCAGTTAAACCTTTTTCGCTAATAAAAAATAATGCAGTAACTGTAGACATCAATCAACAATGCGAAATGTTTCAAGTAGCAGAAGTATCAGCAGAAAAATATTAGTGTAGATTAGTTAAAACTTGTTGCTAACACAAAAATGAGCTATACATTCAAACTGTGGTATTTCACATGTATTTGAGCTATATGTATGGACATTTCTATATATGAACATTAATAAAATCTAGCATATCAAAACAAATTTTGAATAAGTCTGGCCTCAGATCTCTTTTTACAAACTACATATAGGGAAACAGAAAGGAAAATGTATTGTTATCTTTCCAACTATTTTAAGCAAACTATAAGAAAAAATACAAGTGTATATTTATTACAGTTAAATGGCATTAATAAAAGATAAAGATCTGTTTAGCAAGTGAATGATTAAAAAGTATTTAAAATAAAATTGTAAAACTCCACACATCTACACCAACTGCTGGCTTGATCCTACATCACTGAGGAATTTCCACTGGAGTCAATGAAAATTCAGGACATGGAAAGGCTTTGCGGGGTTAACATCAGAAGCAGCAGAGAAAAATCAATCATTAAGCATATTTATCTATTCAATCACAAATATTGTGGGCTAAATTCTGACCTGCATTAGACAGTGCAACCCTCTTGAGGTCAAAGGGGTTGAACAAGTATAGTGGAGACCAGAACTTGTCCCTCTGTATACTGTAAACACCAAAGACAATGGTGTATATATTATGTATGTTAAAATATTTTTAAAAAGTTAAATGAAACTAGTAGATGAAAAACAAACAGTTCAAAACAGAACAAAAATGAGAAAATAATTAAGGTTAAAACTACAGCCTCCTTGAGGACATGTAGACAACAGGTTTAAAGTGACTTGAAAAAAAAAGCAGCTGTAGCACTTTCACAACACCTGTTTTTGCAATCTTTCTGTCATGCATGAGTGAGCCATATCTAAAGAGCATTAGCTACTCACTAATTTATAGGCCAGAAAACACTGCCCAGAAAAAAAAAAAAAAGAAGTTTCTCCGAACTGGAAAATGAACATTATATGCAAATTTTACTAACTTTCTTTAGTACAACAAGCACTTTACGTAAATTGCAAGGATTCATAACGTTTATCTTTCAAGTCTAGCAAAGATTGTTTTAATATCCACTAGAGGGCACTGAAATCTTATTAAAACTTTAAGTTTGCCCACCTATTACACAAAAACAGCTGCCCCACAGGACCAAATGAAGAAATTAATATTTTGCATTTACAAAGTGTCTTTTATCTAGGGCATCTCAGAAGTCCTTTACATAAAACACTTACAACACTCCTACTATAATATCTATTTTACAGAATAAGACCCCAAGTCTGCAAACACTAACATGCATGCTTAATTTTACTACTAGCAAAGTTTAGTTGTAGTTTACTAGTAGTAAAGTTAAGCACACGTTTACAGGATTGAAGGCTTAAACAAACAAACAAACCAACCAACCAACCAAGGCCTACAACCCAGATTTCACATAAAAGAATTCCGGAATCATGGCATCACATTGAAGCCCATGAGACTGACCCATGGCCTTCCTCGCTGGTGAAAGGCAGTTAAGAGTTCTGGGGCCACATATTTACAGACCTCAACAACTCCCTTGAAGAGAGAAGCTTACGACCTTTGCAACAACAAAAAAAGGCATATTCAGATCTGTAATTTGACACAATATACCACCCAATGTCTAATTTCCCATTCCTGAGCAAAGTGATTGAATAGCTTGCAAAACATCAACTCCAAGAACACCTGACCTCTACAACTATTTTGGAACCTGCTCAGCTGGACTTTATACCAGAATATGGTACAGAAACAATTTATGTTTTCTTGGTAGTTGGACAGTCTGTTCATAGCCATGGACAGCTAGCAAACAGTCATATTCATGCTACTAGACCTCCCTAGTATTTCATACAGTCAGCCACTAGATATTAGTGACTTGCCTTAGAGGCAATTCAGAGTTATGTGGAGTTACATTAATTAAGATGGCGCCTGATTTATCTCAGACTAGACCTAGATAGTTCTGACAGGCAAGCTCCTATGCCTTCCAAACTCTCACCTATGGCATCCCACAGTCCTTTACCCTCTCCCCCGCCTAACTCAACGTTTGTATAAACACATATTAAAAGATTGAGACTATGCGAATACCATCCAGAGTTATTTCTCCATCATAAAAAGTGCAAAAAATAACAAACTACCTATCCTAGTGTCTCAAAGAAATCAGCACATAGATGAAGACGAAATCCTAACACAGGGGGAAAAAATGATGCTATTGAAAAGAGGAGAGTGTCATAGAATATCAGGGTTGGAAGGGACCTCAGGATGTCATCTTGTCCAACCTCCTGCTCAAAACAGGACCAATCCCCAACTAAATCATCCCAGCCAGGGCTTTGTCAAGCCTGACCTTAAAAACCTCTAAGGAAGGAGATTCCACCACCTCCCTAGGTAACCCATTCCAGTGCTTCACCACCCTCCTAGTGAAAAAGTTTTTCCTAATATCCAACCTAAACCTCCCCCACTGCAACTTGAGACCACTACTCCTTGTTCTGTCATCTGCTACCACTGAGAACAGTCTAGATCCATCCTCTTTGGAACCCCCTTTCAGGTAGTTGAAAGCAGCTATCAAATCCCCCCTCATTCTTCTCTTCTGCAGACTAAACAATCCCAGTTCCCCCCCAGCCTCTCCTCATAAGACATGTGCTCCAGCCTCCTAATCATTTTTGTTGCCCTCCACTGGACTCTTTCCAATTTTTCCACATCCTTCTTGTAGTGTGGGGCCCAAAACTAGACACACTACTCCAGGTGAGGCCTCACCAATGTCGAATAGAGGGGAATGATCACATCCCTCGATCTGCTGGCAACGCCCCTACTTATACAGCCCAAAATGCCGTTAGCCTTCTTGGCAACAAGGGCACACTGTTAACTCATATCCAGTTTCCCGTCCACTGTAACCCCTAGGTCCTTCTCTGCAGAACTGCTGCCTAGCCATTCGGTCCCTAGTCTGTAGCAGTACATGGGATTCTTCCGTCCTAAGTGCAGAACTTGTCCTTGTTGAACCTCATCAGATTTTTTTTTGGCCCAATCCTCTAATTTGTCTAGGTCCCTCTGTATCCTATCCCTACCCTCTAGTGTATCTACCACTCCTCCCAGTTTAGTGTCATCTTCAAACTTGCTGAGGGTGCAGTCCACGCCATCCTCCAGATCATTAATGAATTAATTGAACAAACCGGCTCCAGAACCAACCCTTGGGGCACTCCGCTTGATACCGGCTGCCAACTAGACATGGAGCCATTGATCACTCATGGAATGCCATTTAGCCCGACGATCTAGCCAGCTTTCTATCCACCTTGTTCAGTGAAGGTGGATAGAAAACAGTTAACTTGTTTGTTCAGTGAAGAATAAACTGATACCCTATCAGTCAAGCCACATATAGTCAAAATGATGCTCAGCCTTAAAATCCTCCCTGATAATGGAGACCCAAATGTCAACAGCTCCTAGAAATACCTCCTTCTTCTGACAGCTGGCCAAGAGACTGCCAAATATTAATAGATACAGACCCAGCCATAAAGATTCATGTTGTTGTGACTGCCAGGCTGGATTACTGTAAAACCATATCTAGGAATGAATATGCAAGGCCTGAGAAAAATCAGTTTGGTTCAGAATGTGGTAGTCCATGGGCTAAGCAACATCAGCAGAGCAGGATCCTCCCACTCCCACTGGTTCTGTCATTGACTCACAACCAAATGCCGGGTCCATCTCTAGGCCAGGGAGCTATTTATTAAAGCTCTCAGTGGTCTGGGTTTGAGCTACCACTTCTCTCTCCACTACCAGGTCCTTCCATGACAACAGAGCTTCCTCTATTCAAGAACAGTGGAGCTGTCCATAAAGCCACAAAAGAGTTGGAGATGGAGCATTTTTAGCAATCTCCCTTCCGAAGAACTGATTGACCAGCTATCTTGCCATCTTGAGGCCATGCTCAAGAGCCATCTCTTTGCCTTTGCTTTCAAACAACATTTTTAAAAGCACCCAAACCCCACTCAGTGTTACTGCACATGGGGAGGGCAGGAAAACCAACTGCACCAAACTGTCTATTTATTTTATTGCAAGATGTTCAGACACTATGGCGACAAGTACAATAGTTCCCTATTTAAAATATTGACTTTTATTTTTTAAGGCAAAAATGTGATTTAAAAATAAAACAGGTGGCACACGAAGAAGGGGAGGGGCTTGCGGCTGATCCCTCAGGAGCAGCGGGGACAGCACCTCTCTTACCCATTTATCCAGAGGGACCTGCGCCAAAGAGCCGGTGCCCTGGTACAGATCCAGGCTGAGCTGCTCCAGACTGAGTTTCTCCTGCAGGAAGTGGCCCAGGTACCGCTGCAGCAGGTACCTGCAGGCCCTTTTCTTGATGGACTCTGAGAAAGGCCAAGGCATGGTGGCGGGGGGTTGTCACTGGGCTGGAAAGAGGGGGCTAACCGGCTGGGGCGATGGGGGGCGGGGAGCTGCCGGGCTCGAGTCAGCTCTGCTAGGGAAAGGGCTCCCTACGGTCCCCGGCCCCCCACTCGCACCCCGTGGGGCCGGACCCCGCACCCTCAGGGGGAGAAAGCAGTGACGGGTAGCTCCATCCTCACTGAGCCGTCGCCGCCATCTTCTCAGCGCCCTGGGATGCGGGGGGGCGGCTGGTGACTTCGGGGCTCCACCGCGGGGGCGCGCGCGCGCACCGCCACCTGGCTTCGATCCGCTCAGCGGACCCGCCACCTCCTACGAGCCTCTACTCTCCCCTTTCACCAGAACCGAGCGTCAGTGACGCCAGCTGACGTTCAAGCGGAAGTGACGTCACAGAGAGGGGGCGGAAGTGAAGGGGCGGGCATGAGGCGGAAGTCGGAGTGGGTGGCAAAGCTCCTCCTCAGCGGCCGTAGAAGACGGACGAGAGGCGCGTTTGTGGCGGACAGGTGACTGGGCTGGTCCTGGCCTGCGGCACGGGGGAGTTGCGGAAGAGGCGGCGGCTCTAGGGCCCGTCCCGCCGCTGTGTTAGGGGTTTTTCCCCCGTATTAAGCTCAGGGTGGAGCTAACGAGGCTTCGCTGCCCGATTCTCCTGCGCGCTGTGCGGCTGTCACCGTGGTGACTGCGCTGCAGGCCCTTTTCCAGGGAGCGGCGGGGCTGCCAGCTGCGAGCTGCTCTTCCGGCCCCTTCTCGTCTCTGCCTCCAGCCCCGGGGAGTTACCAGGAGCGGGGTCGTTCTGGAGCGTGAGGTGCCGTGCTGCACTGGGCGTGCGCGGGTGGTCCCAAGCCCTCTCGGCTGTGGGGTGTGTTACGGTGCTCTGGGAGCTCCCTGCCCCGAGGACAGAATGAGGCTTGGAAAGGGGGTTTGCGTTGCTTTTCATTTTGCATGACTTGCATTTTAGGACTAACGCAGAAAACGTGTCCGTGTGTTCAGCCTTTTTGTGTGTCAACATATGCTACTGACCTTTGTCTTAACAAACAGATACAGAGAGAGGCTGAACGGATTGACTTTCATTACAGGCAAACAGCCAGTTTTACTAAATAGCTCCTTTAAATATTAGTGACATTCACTTTCACTCCAAGAGTTTGAGCTTTCCTTTGACTCAGTAATTTCCCCCTTTGTCTCTCTTCCCCTTCTTGCACCTGCTGATGCAGACATCAGTTCTTGACTCATTGGGGACCAGCAGGTGAGTTGTTTAGGACTGACTCATAACCGGTTATTGTAAAGCAATGTCAGTTGCTTGTGTATTAAGAACACTGCATATTGTGCGTATAAAATATAGATGTGTGCATTATCACTTGCTTTAATACCATAGCTGTTTATTCACAGAACTGCGAGTTTGTTATGCTGAAACATTGTGTTTAATACCCTGTCTTTTGAGATGCCTCCAATTAAAAAAGAAATTCTGGATGGTCTTCTAGTAGCCCTACAGGGCCCATATCTTCCTTTGTTTTTGAATGACATTCAATGCATCTTAAAATGGTTCTTTCTGTTGCAAATAAAATCTACTGTTTTATACCGTTGATCTTGCATAATAAGCATTTGTGGCCATATAAAATTGAATATGGTGTTTCCATACACAGAATGGAGACTGATTACAATCCCATGGAGTTGTCCAGTAACACAGGGTTTGAAGAAGATTCTGAATATAAGGACATTGAAGGAACAGATGTGAAGGATATGAGACTAGAGGCGGAAGCTGTTGTGAACGATGTTCTGTTTGCTGTCAGCAACATGTTTGTCTCAAAAAACCTTCCATGTGCAGAGGATGTGGCATATATCAATGTGGAGACAAGGGAAAGAAACAGATATTGCCTGGAGCTCACAGAAGCAGGACTTAGGGTAACTTGCTTATCCTTTATAAAGCTTCTTTGTTTACAATAAATAATAATTGAAAGATATCTAGTAAAAATTTTCAGTTGTCATCAAAGCGACATAGGCTCTTTTCTTTATTGAATATTTCATACTTCAAAATTCAGCTAGTATGCCACTTCAATTAAACCCAAAAGGGGAGGATTTAACACCCTTGTCTTGCCAAAGTGCATCTTACATGCATGGAAAAATGTTAAATTAGAACTGATGCAATGACCGCTATTTGAAGTAAAGCTCTGTATGTTGTAACAGTGTTTATGCCCTGCATAACTGGGGTATGGTATACAATTTTTATTTTTCTGTGCATGGCTTTATCTATGTTTCACTAACACAGGCTGATAACAGTAACTGGTGCTAAAGTGAGGCATTAGATAAAGATAGGAAATTTTGGAACTTTTTAAAAAATAATTTTCTGACAAAATGGCACAACCCTGGAAACTAAGAGCTGAGGCTTGTGGTATCCTTGACATGTGCTCTTAGCCAAAGTAGAGGGTACATTTTTGGCATCCTGTTTAATGAAGTGAGGTAATGGCAATCCTCATCTGTTTTCTCCAATGCCTTTAGTCTAATAACACAACAGAGTTAAACTAGATTATGAAAGCAGGTATTTATCAGAAACATCTACAAAATGATAAAGATGGAAGTAGATAATTGAAATGTTTGGTGTTACAGATGACTTTTTTTTTACTGTAGTTCTTCAATCTTCTAGTCCACAGTTGTCTGAGAAAAGTGCACCACAATTGCAGAAGGCTTTAAAAAAAGTAGATGATATAGTATTGTGCCCACATCAGACTACATTTTATAGAACAGACTACTGTAATCTTTACCTTGTCTGTGACTTAATAAGAAACTATTGATTTCTATGCATGCATCTCCCTTTCACACCATTTAAATTGCTTGTGCAAATACTTGTGTGGTGAAATGAGAACTTCCAGCCAAATTCAGAAGTAAGCCTCTATATTTAATGTCTTTGGTGCTCTGTTTTATGAGAAAAGAATATTGGAAACTCCTTTAGAGGATGAATTGTTACTAACGTCTTGAGCAGGGAGGACGAAGTATAGGCTTTATTGAACCAACTTCTCTTGGTAAAAGAGACAAGCTTTCGAGCTTACACAGAGCTCTTCTCTTCTTCAGGGCTTGTCTACACTTGAAGTGCTACAGTGGCACTGCTGTACCGCTATAGGATTTCAAGTGTAGACACTACCTATGTTGATGGGAGGGGTTCGCCGTCAACGTAAGTGATCCACCTCTCTGAGAGGTTGTAATTAGGTTGACAGAAGAATCCTTCTATCAACCTAGTACTTCTACATCAGGGGTTATGTCACCTTAACTACATTGCTTGGGGGTATGGATTTTTCACACCCCTGAGCGACATAGATGTGTCAACCTAACTTTTTAGTGTAGACCAGGCCTGAGTGTCAGTTAAATACACTTCACCTTGAATAGTCTCCTACGTTTTAACTATTTATGCTAGACTGTCTGTTCCATCTTGTCTTTAGCTGCGACACTGAGTACCTTTTGAGACCTGAAGAGGAGCTTTGTGTAAGCTCAAAAGCTTGTCTCTTTCACCAACAAAAGATATTACTTCACTCACCTTGTCTCTGAAATCCTGGGACCAACATGATTACAACAACACTACAAAGTATAGGTTTGTTGTGTCTGGCAATTCTTCTGTGTAGTGTACTAATATGTGACTAATTTTGTGATTTTTGTGGTTCCCATGATGAAATGATTAACCACAAAAAAAATAACTATTGGTCTCTTTGCAACAGGTGGTGGGTTATGCTTTTGACCAGGCTGATGATGGCTTACAAACTGCGTATCATGAGACTGTCTACTCTTTATTGGACTCTCTTAGCCCAGCATATCGTGAAGCTTTTGGAAATGCACTGCTACAGAGACTGGAAGCTTTGAAAAGGGATGGGCAATCATGATTCAGTCTGCAGTAACAAGCACATGTTGGGGAATGATTCATGATAGTGGGAATTCTTAGTATGAGTTACTGAGATTTTGCTTTCAGATATAGCCAGAAACATATATCAAGCTTCATTTCTTGCCTAAACATCTAGGTTCCTTACAATAGTAGTGACTTGTAAAATATCAGTGTTGCTATGGCTCTGCTTTGTCCACAAGGCCACTTTAAGCTATCTTGGTGGACTATAGAAGTAGTACCTTTTTTGTTTAACTCTGCTGTAGATCATCAGTGACTTTCTTTCTGCAGCATTTGAAGAAATTTGATCTCTTTGCAAAGCAATATGATCCAATATTTTATTCTAAGAAATATCTTAATTGGTACTGTGCAAATCTTGAATGCCATGTATGGAAGTAGTAATGCTTTCTTAATGTGTCTATCTGTAAACTTTAACTCCTTAAAACCAAATTTTAACTACTTGCTCTAGCTAAATTTAATGGGAGCTACTTTAGTCCACTTAGAGGATATCTATTTGAGCTCAAATTTTTATATGCAAACCTGAAAACTCTGCTTCATTCACAAAATATGCACCTCACAATATCCTATCATTTGAACATTGCTTACTATGGGCTTGTCTGTACTTAAAATACTGCAGCCATGCTGATGTAGCTGTGCCACTGTAGCACTTCAGAATCTCCTGTTGGAAATCCACCACCCCAAGAGGTGACAGCTAAGCTGCCTGAAGAATTCTTCCATTGATCTAGTGCTATCTACACAGGGACTTAGGTCAGTTTAAGTGCACTACTCAGGGGTGTAGATTTTTGGTAGCCCTGACTGACATAGTTAAGTTGACCTGATTTCTAGTTTAGACCAGACCTTAGTGTCCTTGTTGAGTTAAAAGCAATGTTCAGTATTATTCAATGTACCCTTGTCTTCAGTAAAGAAAAGATAACCGTTAGCATATGAATGTATTATCTAAATTTGCAAATGAGCTAAGCACAGAAGTAAAGTAGGAAGAACAGGTGACATTTTTTTCTTAAATATAGACCATACTAATGTTATAACTTTGGGAGGGGAGGAAGACATATTAGCCTGTTTACTATTCTAAATGTTTGTTTACATGATGTACAGAATATACTCAAGTATTTTTGCTTCAGTCTTTACTTTTTACAGTGCAGTGCTTAGGTATTCCTGTAAGGCTGCCCTCTTCCTCAATTGTACAGTGTCCTGTCCTAAAGAACAGTAAGTATATAATGTCAATGCAGTATATTGGTTTGAAACCTAAGGCTGTAGGAAATATTCAGAGATTGATATTGAATTGGGAGACAGTTATGTATTTTCTATTTTATAAAAAAATACAAAGCTCTTTATAAACTTATTGTGCTACTGTAAGTTTTCAAATGTGTGGAAGAGACTTGTCTGAATGGAAGAGACTTTTTGAAAAGTATTCAGTTGGTTTAAAGCACCAGTACTATTGAACTAACATTATATGATTAAACACTTTTTTGCATTCTTATACTATTCAATATTTATGCATCCTTGTTTATGTAATTCTGCCTTTATTCTCCCATGTTTCATGCTAAAACAAAGTAAATGTGAATCCAAAGAGAGGGCTTGATCATCAGCTGTTATAAATAAACATGCTCCACTGACTTCAACAGAGCTAGACTAATTGACACCAGCTGAAGATCAGTCGCATTAATTTGAGGAACCAGTTAACAAGTTGAGCGTTTGTTATAGTTTTGTGGCAATGATGCTGTAATTATGACTGAGAAGGCACCGACAGTCAAAGCTTCTGTTTCCAAGTGTAATGTTTTTGTTTTATTATCTTCTTAGGTTGAAACATCTCATATTAATCTTCTGTCCTAAAGTTTAATATATATTTTGGTTAAAAGTATTTTCATGCTCTAAGAAAATTGTTCAACTTTTTTTCCCCCCAGATTTGTGGCATGTGCTTTAATCCTCTATGAGGAAGATGTACTTTTGCCAAGTTTATATCTGAATATCTACGCCCTGTAACAATGCACCTGACTAGACACTTGAATAAATGCACAAACTTATGTATGATCAGCTTTTTATTCTCCTCTCCCAAAATAAATTGAAAATGTATACCTATATCTTTCTAAACTTGCAAGTCTCAGACACACAAGTCAGGTAAACACATGGTAGCTTAAACAATATCTTTGGCGGCAGTGTACAAATATATAAGAGCATTTAAAATTGGCATGTTGAATAGTAATGCAGATCAATGTAAAAAAGGGATGGAGATTAAATACTTAAGAAACATTAGTGAACAACTTCAAGGGTAGTTATTACATTATAGTAACTCTTCACTTAACTTGAATATGCCTATGGCTGACAAGGAATATTTTGAAGCACTTAAAGCTTTACAACAGAAATTATGCCTTCTGTTAAAGGCTTCTTAAACTTGGTGGAAGGCTGCATAAACCACAGATCTCACCTGCTTCCCTAGAAATAATTGACTACACTATAACTTGAAAATGAAAAGGGATTCCAGTCATGCACTTAATGGGGTTGGGTATGCTTGTAACATGTGGGAATGCTCTTAAATAGTTATACTAGAAAATGCTGCTTGTGTGAAAAGGCTCAGTTGAAATGCCAATTAACAGTAGACCTTTTCAGTGCAATTCCTTACCTGGTTGCTTTATATCACATACCTATCTGAATCTTTGATCCTGTGCTGCTGGGCATCTGAGAGAGCCCTAGATCTGTGAATGGATATACCTTTCATAAGGATGAGAATGGATAGGCTTTCAATTAAATAAAAATGGGAATGGACAGCAAAACACAACCTTGGACAGTATGAAAAGTCCCAAAGATTAGCACTGTTTAATCACTTTGTATTCTCTTAATAAGAGTCTCAAACAGCTGCCTGCTCTAAGGATGTCTGGTAACATTTTAAAGAATGGAGTTGACCTCAAGTCTGCCAAAGCTTTTGTGCCATGCTGAAGAAAGTGCTATGTACTTAGAGCTCCGAATTGTGGATATATCAGGAAGAGAGCCTGCTCCAATTCAGAGTAGTGTTGGAAGGCAAATGTAAAATAGGATAAGATGAATTCATCTTTGTATAAAGAATGATACTGTTGTTTACCTGCTATTGCTGACTATCACTGTGCTTATATGTACTGCATGATCTAAAAGTTACTATGCATACCTCAACGTTGTCTTTCAGGTATTAGCTTGCATATTACAATTTTAAAAATACTAAATGCTTTTTTAAACACTATTTCTCAAGATTCAGCTGCAACCACCTAATAAGATCAATGGAAGTTGTATGCTAAAGCTCATATCATACTTTTAACAGTGCAGTCAGTTGTTTGCATTAAGTTACGTATGCACTGTATCATTTTGCTTAGCTCAGCAAACTGAAACTGCAAAAATGGCAGATGCTGTTCTCATTGTAAAACTGCATTATATTAAAAAGTACAGAGGCTAGTGCTGAACTTTTTAGGGACATTGATCCTTCTTAAAACATGGCTGTCTCTATAGCAACTTTTTGCTATAAATTGAGGACTGCTCAGCTGGAAGGGGGAGCATAGATCAGTGTTTGTTACATTCCCCCTTAGTACCTTGGCCGAGCTGGGAAAGCTAATGATCCAACTAGCAGACTAAATTTGGTGATGAATCTCATGCCACCTGAGGCACGCGCATATGCTAAGAAGAAGTTGGAAGTGACAAAGGAAGAGAAAGACCTGGATGTATTGGTTGCTCACAGGAGAACTATGAGCTGCAGCTGTGAAAAAGGCTAATGCAGTCTTAGGAAGCTTTAGGTGAGGTATTTCCAGTAGAGCTAGGGAAGTGATGGTATCATTATACAAGACGGGTGAGATGTCCTCTGGAATACTGTGCAATTCTGGTCTCCAATGTTTCAGAAAGATTAATTCAGACTGGAACAGGTATAGAGAAGGGCTACTATGATGATGTGAGGAATGGAAAACCTACCTTATGAAAGGAGACCCAAAGAGCTTAGCTTGTTTAGCCCAACCAAAAGAAGGTTGAGTGGAGAGATGATTGGCAAACACAGTAAGCTTGAAAGATAGGGGTTAATTAACATAAATGCTCAATATGGTCTTGTTTCTTCTTAAAGTGTTAGTACATACATACACTAATAACAATTGCTCAGTGATGCATGGAGATGCAGATCGTGCACTATAGAGAACGTGAATCATGAACAAATCCACAACTGTAAAATGTCTCTCTTGGACATACATATTTATGATTTTAAGGTTGAAGGGACCTCAGTCACATAGACCATCCCCTGTTCTAAGGGAGGACCATATATTCGTTTGACCATTACTTCTGAAACATGTAATGGTAGTAACCAATTGTCTGATAAGCACAGAGCAGCTTTACCTATCACTGTTTCTTTTCTCCCCTTTTTTCTTAGGATGGAGGTGTGTAAAAAGTGCAGGGTTGAGGGACTTCTGCCCAGCTTTTATCTTCTACTTAATTCATCTGCAAATCTGCACATGCTAGAACCTTAATTTTTCAAACATTAGTCTTATGAACAACTAGTTTTATGAACTATTTTTCCCAACAGGAAAAAAAATCATAATCAATCAGATATCTTAATGCTTTCAGTGTAATGGAAACTGCTTTTCAGTGGTTCAGAGGATAAGAAGAAAGCAATATAGTGCCCTCTACTGCAACTTTGGTACTGTAATCTACTGTAACTGTGAGATACTCAATTTTATGAACTTCGATCCCCAGCTCGTTCATAAAATAGGGGTTCTACCATATTAGTGAAAATGCCTATGAAATACTAACTCTTATTTAAAAAGCACATAAATCCATGTGAATATAAATGCCTCTCACCTACCTCAGCTCAGAATTGTGCAAGTACCTTACCTACCTGGAACCATACAGTACAACAACCAGCTCTAGATTACAGCGTGTGTTATTTTAAAAGGTCAAACTCTGCCTCTATCGTGAGTCTCTCCCCTCTTGTTCCTGAACCGCCTCCACTATCGCTCTGTCGCTGTAGATCTTTGTCCCTCTTTTAGGGGACGGTTACAGGTTCCTGTCCTTTTCCCTTCTGTTCGACTCGGTCTCTGCCTCCCCCGCTATCGGTCTCTCGCCCGGCTTTTCTCTAGACAGCGGGAGCCTCCCTTCCCCCGAGGCGGCCTGGCACCGACCTCGCCCCCTGCCCGCGTCTTGGCCCGGCCCTGTGGCTGCCAGCCCCGGTGCGGAGAAGGACCCTGCCGCTTGGCTTGGTCGCTTAGCAACGGCGCGGCTTCTCCGGCGAGCGCCATGGCGGCGGAGGAGGAGGAGGTGGTGGCCGCGGCCGAAGCGGCCATTCGCAGCCAGAGGGTCTTTCTAAACCATTTGGACTCCTACAGCGGCAGCAGCATCGGGAAGGTGACCGCGGGGTGGGGGTCCCTGGGAGGGGCCTGGGCCTCAGGATCTCTCCGAGCTCCGCTCAAGCCGCAAGCTGGGATGCGGCCCCATCGCTGGCCACCCCCGCGGGGGTGAACAACTTGCTGGGGTGTGGCTGATGCCAGAGCCAGGACTAGAGAGCGGCCCCGTGCCCCAGCACAAGGTGCTAGCCATCATCAAGAGCACAGTCTCCCTGGCAATACTCCTCCTGGAGCCACATGCAGGTGCCAGGGCACCTTTGCCAGCCTACATGCTGCTTTGGGCACCCCCAATAGAAAGGCACACGCTGACCTATGATGCAGACAGCATCACCAGGACTATAGGATCTCTTTAATACCCCTATCATCAGCAACCGCTTGCTGGGCTACAAGGATCTAAGCACTATGGGGAGCCCCCTGCCAGTCCTCCCAAATGGGAACCATATGCTAAGGTGCAATGTTAATAGATTTACTTAGTCTTAAAATCTCTCCTGTGCCCAGTGGCACATAGAGCAACCCATTTTTCCCAGCAAGATGTTTGACTCCATCGTAAGTTATCTCCATGATGGCAGCATCCTTTTCAATGGTACTAGGATAAGTCATTCTTTGCCCACCACACCTTCTCTTCCTCGAGTTACCAGGTGTTTGCTTTTCGACCGGAACGCCTGGTCAAAAAGAGACCCTGGTGGCTCTGGTCAGCACCGCTGCCCGAGCTGTTAAAAGTCTGGTCGGCGGCACAGTGGGGCTAAGGCAGGCTCCCTGCCTGCCATGGCTCCGCGCAGCTCATGGAAGCAGCAGCATGTCTCTCCTCCAACTCCTAGGCATAGACGCAGCCAAGGGGCTCTGCGTGCTGGCTCAGCAGCTTCCAGTGGCCAGGAACCATGGCCTATGGGAGCTGCGGGGGCGGCAGCACCTGCGGACGGGGCTGCCCGCAGAGCCGCCTGGCCGCACCTCCACGTAGGAGCTGGAGGGGGGATATGCCATTGTTTCTGGGAGCTGCTTGAGGTAAGCGCCGCCCGCTCCCCCTCCCATGCCCCAACCCTCTGCCCCACCCCTGATCCCCCTCCCACCCTGCAAACCCCTCAATCCCAGCCCAGAGCACCCTCCTGCACCCCAAGCCCCTCATCCCCAGCTGGAGCCCCCCCCCACACTCCAACCCCCTCCCACCCTCCAAACTCCTCTGTCCCAGCCCGGAGCACCCTCTGACACCCTGAACCCCTCATTTCTGGCCCTACCCCAGAACCCACACCCTCAGCCCGTAGCCCGTACATCCTTCCACACCCCAACCCCCTGAGCCAGCCCGGTGAAAATGAGTGGGGAGAACGAGCGACAGAGGGACGGTGGCTGGAGTGAGCAGGGGGCAGGCCCTTAGAAAAGAGGTGGGGCATGGGCAGGGCCCCATAGGGGGCAGGGCAAGGGTGTTTAGTTTTGTGCGAGTAGAAACTTGGAAACCCTATCTCTTCCCTCCTGGTGTAATCCAATCTTAGACATACCTTGTAATTCTCTGATGACATGGCCAAACCACCATAGCTGTCTCTCTAATTACTCAGTTTGCTGACCTGTGGGGTGCAGCACTTCCACGTTAAAGTCATTGCGGAGAAACTAAATGGATTCTTTGCTTCAGTCTTCACGGCTGAGGATGTTAGGGAGATTCCCAAACCTGAGCCAGCTTTTGTAGGTGACAAATCTGAGGAATTGTCACAGATTGAAGTGTCACTAGAGGAGGTTTTGGAATTAATTGATAAACTTAACATTAACAAGTCACCGGGACCAGATGGCATTCACCCAAGAGTTCTGAAAGAACTCAAATGTGAAGTTGCGGAACTATTAACTATGGTTTGTAACCTGTCCTTTAAATCGGCTTCTGTACCCTGGAAGATAGCTAATGTAACACCAATATTTAAAAAGGGCTCTAGAGGTGATCCCGGCAATTACAGACCAGTAAGTCTAACGTCGGTACCGGGCAAATTAGTTGAAACAATAGTAAAGAATAAAATTGTCAGACACATAGAAGAACATAAATTGTTGGGCAAAAGTCAGCATGGTTTCTGTAAAGGGAAATCGTGTCTTACTAATCTATTAGAGTTCTTTGAAGGGGGTCAACAAACATGTGGACAAAGGGGATCCAGTGGACATAGTGTACTTAGATTTCCAGAAAGCCTTTGACAAGGTCCCTCACCAAAGGCTCTTACATAAATTAAGTTGTCATGGGATAAAAGGGAAGGTCCTTTCATGGATTGAGAACTGGTTAAAAGACAGGGAACAAAGGGAAGGAATTAATGGTAAATTCTCAGAATGGAGAGGGGTAACTAGTGGTGTTCCCCAAGGGTCAGTCCTAGGACCAATCCTATTCAACTTATTCATAAATGATCTGGAGAAAGTGAGATGGCAAAGTTTGCAGATGATACTAAACTGCTCAAGATAGTTAAGACCAAAGCAGACTGTGGAGAACTTCAAAAAGATCTCACAAAACTAAGTGACTGGGCAACAAAATGGCAAATGAAATTTAATGTGGATAAATGTAAAGTAATGCACATTGGAAAAAATAACCCCAACTATACATACAATATGATGGGGGCTAATTTAGCTACAACGAATCAGGAAAAAGATCTTGGAGTCGTCGTGGATAGTTCTCTGAAGACGTCCATGCAGTGTGCAGAGGTGGTCAAAAAAGCAAACAGGATGGTAGGAATCATTAAAAAGGGGATAGAGAATAAGACGGAGAATATATTATTGCCCTTATATAAATCGATGGTACGCCCACATCTTGAATACTGCATACAGATGTGGTCTCCTCATCTCAAAAAAGATATACTGGCACTAGAAAAGGTTCAGAGAAGGGCAACTAAAATGATTAGGGGTTTGGAACGGGTCCCATATGAGGAGACATTAAAAAGGCTAGGACTTTTCAGCTTGGAAAAGAGGAGACTAAGGGGGGATATGATAGAGGTATATAAAATCATGAGTGATGTGGAGAAAGTAGATAAGGAAAAGTTATTTACTTGTTCCCATAATACAAGAACTGAATGAAATTAATGGGCAGCAGGTTTAAAACAAATAGAAGGAAGTTCTTCTTCACACAGCGCACAGTCAACTTGTGGAACTCCTTGCCTGAGGAGGTTGTGTAGGCTAGGACTATACCAGCATTTAAAAGAGAACCGGATAAATTCATGGAGGTTAAGTCCATTAATGGCTATTAGCCAGGATGGGTAAGGAATGGTGTCCCTAGCCTCTGTTTGTCAGAGGGTGGAGATGGATGGTAGGAGAGAGATCACTTGATCATTACCTGGCATTGGGGCACACTGGAATTTTGCAGATAACACTTCTCCAATCTTTAGGACAGGTCTTTTCTCAAACCATTCTGTACAACCTGCACATGTAATTCACCATCACTTCCTCTCTGACTTTTAACATTTTAGCATCTATCTTATCATAACCTTTACTTCTCTTCAGTTGGTTTATGACCTCAGTTACTACCTCAAAGGTTATTATTTTTAGTGATATAGGTGAAGTATTTCTTCACATACCTCAGTGTATGTTAGTGCTTCTATCTGGTTGAGCACAACCTGGAAATGTTCCATCCAGTGGGCTCTCCGTTCTTCCTTTGTGTTTAAAAGTGTACCTTCTTGGGTATTCACAGTGCCACAATGGTTAAAAAATTGTGATGTCAATAATGTACACCATTCATTTCTAGTGTCAATGGCTTTCAAAATACTGGATATTAAATATGTCACAAGTATAACAGTGTTGGTTTTTATTTTGTGTGATTTGCCTTCACCCTCAGAACTGTGTAATTCTTAGGTTTGTTCAATTAAAATTTTACAAAACCTATGTTTCATGATATTTCAGTGAAAACATGTATTTTTTTGTCATCTATTTGGATTTAAACACCATCTCTCATACACAAGCTAGCCATTGTTTGCAATTGTAATGGTTGCAGCTTGGTACTCAAATGTTATCTAGCTGCTAATAAGTGACACCAAGTAGTGTTAGTATAAACAAAAGTGAAACTGACTAGTCTGTTTTAACTGAGGCTAATGCAAAAAGCAAACTGTGCAAATAATGACCATGCATTTCTATTTAAAAATTATTTCAGTCTTAAAATGCTTCAGTGTAGAGATGTGATAAAACTAGGATAGAAACCCTTTACAACCACAGACCCTAGACTAGGATTTAAAGTGTGATGTGAGAAGGTGTTAACTAATATGTTTGAAAAGTTTAGCATTGGCAAGGCTGTACATAGGTTAAGCTAGCCCCAAGATTTAACTCACCAGTTTAGTATATGTTAAAGGCAGTATTCCTTGCTTACTCTAGACTTTTAAAACGTGTTATTTTATTTTAGTCTAGACAAGTTCTGAAGAGAAATTCACATATCTTTGTTCCTTAGGGAAGGAGAGAAATAATTTTTATTATGAATCTTGACACCAGTACTAAATTCTTTGATCCTTTAGCTTCTTACACATGGAGGGACAGCTGCACTGTGCCCAGAGCCCCACTGACTTCCTTGGTTAAGCTGTAAACCCATGTGAAGTCATCTGCAGGATTGGGGCCTAATTTTGTACAGTGCGTAGATACCAAGGTGATAGATGCCCTGATTATATAGATATAAATAGATAAATATAAAAAGAAATTTGAGAGAATTCAAATTTGATTCCCTGAATCCAATTAGTTCTCTGGTTCTGGTCCCTCCTTGAGTCCAGTTCAGGGTCTGATATGAACAAAGTCTTACAAGACTAGATGTTATCAAGCTCATTCAATCCAAGATGGCAGAAATCTCATGAGAACCACACACATGGTTTTTGGCACTTTCAAATCTGATTGATTGGTCTATAAATCCCAAACCTTAACTACTGAACACTGCTCACTTGACTCATCGCTACCCAGGTGTTAAGTAATACAAGTCAAGATTTTTAAAGGAGTTTGAAGCAGTGTTTCTTAAATGAAATGAGCAACTATGATTTCCTGCCATAGACATTGTATTTTTTTAAAAAGTGAGCAATTGCTGAAGGACAGCATTGAAAAGCTGATATCTTAATCTGTGAAAAATTACAGTAGAACCTCAACGTTACAAACACCTCGGGAATGGAGGTTCTTTGTAACTCTGAACAAAACATTATGGTTGTTCTTTCAAAAGTTTACAACTGAACATTGATTTAATACAACTTTGAAACTTTACTATGCAGAAGAAGATGGATAGTAGGAGAGAGATCACTTGATCATTACCTGTTAGATTCACTCCCTCTGGGGCACCTGGCATTGGCCACAGTCGGTAGCCAGGATACTAGGCTAGATGGACCTTTGGTCTGACCCAGTACGGCCGTTCTTATGTGTATTGATATGAAGTGTATTGCTTTATGCTCGTAAAGAGTCTTTTCTTTCCATCCAAGTTTCGTATCCAGTATGAATATATCATCTGCAAAATGTAAGTCTTGCAGCTTATCCTGCCCCAAACAATACCAGTGTCCTTAGCAGCAGCCATCACTCTTCTCATCACAAAGTCTATGACAGTGCAGAAGAGAAGTGGGGATAATATGCAACTTTGCCTTATGCCAGTAACAATCTTAACCCATTCTGTGTCTCCACTTTCTGTCCCGCCCCCCATCACCCCTGGTCCCTGCTGCCTCCGCTGGCCCATCATGCATCTCTACGTCTCTCAGTTCCCCCCATCGACCTCCCCATCCAAGGCTTAATTTGTCCCTGGGCTTGCCAGGACTGAGTAAGTCTGCTGCTGTGAAAAGTGATATTTATATGTTTGTTAATATCACTTTTCACAGCAGTAGACTTACTAGCTAGCAGGTCTTTTTAAAAAAGCAAAAGAAACAAACAAAAAAAAAGACAAGAACCTTTTTTGTGTTTCTATTCTGGTCCAGTAAAGAATAGAGACAATTGTACATTATTTTTATTATTGAGCCTACAAAAAGATTCAATAAATTACAATATTTGGACATGTGTATGTGCATATTTATTTATTTTTCCTAAAGTTAATTAAGAATTTTAGGAAAAATTGTCAGTGTGGCCACCGGCAAGAGTTGGTGGCCGCAATCTGAGGCCACCAAAAATTTTGTTGAGAACCCCTGTATCTAATGTACCTGAAATAAACACAAATTGTGCATTGATAATGAAGAGGAAAATTGTTTACCCTGTGTACAGATATTAAACTGTGTCTCCTTTTATTTATAGATCATTTTTTTTCTGTATTGTGTGTTGTAGTATTTATCCAACTGTGTTGTTGGAGCATCACTTGAAGAGGTGGGAGAGGAAGAGGAAGAAGATGAAGATGAAATTATGTCGGCTATAGCTGTTACTTTCAGTAAACCAAAGGAGGGAGTCTACCAAATAGTGGGGACTCTTGCTAAGGCACAGAGTATGAAACCAGATTTTGCTCAGGAAACTTACACAGTGAGTAACAGTCTTGTTAAATTGTCAGTAAATAAATATTTGTGTCTTTTTAGGTCACCTTTACGACAAACTTTGGATTACTGTAAACCATAAAAAAATAAATATACATTGTAGACTTGTGGGTATGATTTATGTATTTCTAAAATTATTTTCTACATGTTCTTTCAGAAGTACATCATTTGTATTTTATTCTCCCTCGTCCCTGTACAGCCTCTTTCTAGGTCATCTCATCAGCTCACAGAGGGCCTGATCCACAGAACATTGAAATTAAGGGAAAGACTCACATTCATTTAAGTGTGCTTTGGATCAGGTCCACAATGGATAGACTGACATCTGTATGCTGATGACACCTACTTTTCTACTCCTACCTTGTCTTTCTGCATCCAATCAGATATCTCAGCCTCTCTGTCTGACACTTCCTTCTGTATATCTCACCATCACCTTAACATGGCCAAAACTAAACTTCTTATCTTCCTTCCCCACTCCTTGTCTTCCCTTCCCACTCCTTTATCCGTTTCTTTATACTTCCTGGAAATGATGTGTTTATGATGTGAGCAATGTGAGATGTAGGATGGCCTTAACTATTCACTGAAGCCAAGATTTCAGCAGTGACTTGTTATTCTGGATGCCTCAATAGTTGAATGCCCCACTTGAGACACCCAAATGACCAGATTTTGAGAACATGGATGCTTGGGAAAATAAGGCTCCTTTAAGGTGTTCTTTCGTATGTGGATCTCAAAATATTTTTAAAAGTTAGTAAACATTAGCCCCACTTTACATTTGGCCTAATTAAATAGAGAAATTTGAAACTGTGCTATAAAATTTATTGTGGCCTACTGAACGATAAGAGTCTGTGACAGGGTGCTGGGCACGAAGTGCTTAATCAGCCCCCTGCCATGCCAGCCCCCATCAAGGGGAATTGATTGGGGCTGGCTGAATAGCCATGCCTGCTTGGCAACTAGAAGCAGCTGCTAGCCTAATTAGCCAGGGGCTATAAAGGCTGTGTGAGGGGAGGCTAGAGGCTGAGAGGGAATGGTGGCTGTGGTCTGTTGCTGACTGTAAAACCCTGCACATAAATAGTACGCTGGTGGTAGGAAAGAACTATAAATAAAATACATGGATGATTGCATCGACCTGCGGCATCCCTGATTTGTTTCTGCCCCTGCTGCCCTCACCAAAACCAAAGGGGCCCACCTGTGCCTGGCTATAGGGTCTGTCTCCTCAGTAATCTGATTTCTGCTCTTAGTTCTACCATGTGTTTCCTATGGAATCTTTGGAAAGTTACTAAAGCTCTTGGTTCCTAGATTTGGTCCTGATCCAGCAAATTGCTTCTTAACAAACCCTGTACCCACACAGAGTATATTGCAGGACTGGGGCCTGAATGTGCTTTAGCTAGGCAGATAGAGGGTCTTGAATGTTACACATTTTACAGAAATGTTGTTTCCTTTTTACAAAAAAGGAGCAATTTTCTCAACTTTTTTAATAAAGAGATTATCTTTTTCATTTTCTTTTTCTGGAATTACAAGGAGGATAAAAATCAGCCTTTTAGTGGTTGCAACTTTAGCTAGGGATGAACTCTCTCTTCTTTATAAGAGAACACCCAACTGCAGAGCTAGGCCTGGAATATTAGTCCTCTAGTTATAGAATCTAAGGTCTTCACAACCTGAAGAAGAACAGGATGATTTCTGTTGGCTGTCAACTAGCCAACTGGTAATAGAAAACACACAGGTCTTGATCCTGCTTCCAATGAAGTCAATGACACTGGGAGAGAGGGGGAGGAGTGGGTTTGCTTGGGGGTGGGGGCGGAAAGAGGAGGGGACAGAGGTGGAGCCGGGGGCGTGGGGCCTTGGGGGAAAATGAGTAGAGTGGGGGCTGGGGCTGAGCGGGGAGCTTGGGAGTCTGAAAATTTTAAATCAAAATGGGAGTCCTCAGGTTGCTAAAGTTTGAGAACTGCTGTTCTACAGCAATCTGCACCCCAGATTTGCAGTAGGAAATGAAAGTTAAAATAAAAAAAGATTTCTATAAAAGATTATGGGGTTGTTGGGGTTTTTTCTCTCCAGATCTCTACTCGAGAAGAACTTCTAGGTCACCTACTTGAGTGTGATGTCATTATTTATAACATCACTGAAGATGCAAATCAAATTGAAGAAGCTACTTGGGCCGCTTCTGGTTAGTATAATCAGTAACTGAACAGAAAACTGCCTGTTGTGCAGCAATCAGAATTTGCAACAGATAATTAGTCACATAAATTGAGATTTGTAGTTTGCTATGATATGAAACTACGTTCCTAGTTGAAAGAGCAGTATGGAGAAATGGTGAACTTGAATTACTGCACCATGCATTGGGTAGGAGACATTCATCCTTCAAAGGAGTCAGTAAACTTTTGATCAAGTAACAAGATAATGGCAGCCAAAAATAAATACACATGTATTTTAAAGGGAAAGATTAAATCAATTTACATTTTATTCTCAATGAACAGGGTAGCATATTTGTGACACCAAGTGTAAAACTCCATCAAATAAGAATTCTCCATTCACCCTACTGGTCATATTTTGCTTTGCACTCTTTTGACAAGATGATATCTCAAACCTCATTATCAGAAAGATAGCTTCCTTTCCATTTCAGGCTTGTTGGTTTCCTAGCAGCAAAGAAGCATCTTCCACCAAGATCTTTACAGCATCTGGACCACATATTATTTTGGATATGAAATTAAAATGTGAAACTGTTATTCTGTTTACAGTACAATGCATCCTTTATTAATACTGCTCATGTATAACTTTGGACTCTGTGGGGACACTCTGCAATGCAGCAAGTAGAAGGTATAATAAGGTGGGGGGAGGGTAAGACACAGGAAGAAATCTGCAGCTATTTAGATCCTACCATCCTCCTCTCATCAGGCTGGTTAAGGGGCCATGGTGCCTTCTCTACCTCTTGAGCTGGAATAGCCTCCATGGAATGGCTCCGTAGCCACTCCATGACCACTTGAGCTGGAATAGCCTCCATGGAATGGCTCCGTAGCCACTCCATGAACATTTATTTCCTCCAAACAACTGCCTACTGCCCAGCTAATCTATTTGGGTTGGTAGCTGGGTGGAAGATTTGCCCCTTTGCAATTCATATCAACATCAAGATTCAGTATTTTGCAAAAACGAGGAAAAGCTTATGCCCAAATAAATCTGTTAGTCTTTAAGGTGCCACCGGACTCCTCGTTTTTGTGGATACAGACTATCAGGGGGTAGCCATGTTACTTGACACCATGCAAGGCACTGAGTATTTTGCAAAACAATTTCAACTATATTTTGACTTAACTTCAGTAGAACCATCATGACCCACCACTTTGTATTATACACCTGACGATGAAACCCATGTTAACTGCTTTACAAAAGATTCCTGCAGTGAAAATGAGAAGGTATTCATACAGCATGTAAGACAAACTATACTTGCATGTTTACGGTGTGTGTGTGTGTGTGTGTATGTTATTTGAGTGGGAAACAAATAAACCTTAACCCTAAATATATTATTTAACTCTGGATTAAAATAAGGGGGCTGCATTATTGGAATAATTCTATAATGTTTCTATTCTAACCATGAAAACAATACATATTTTAGTTTGCTATCAAGATCTAAGTGATTCAGCTTTATTGACAAGTGATTTTTTTTCACAGCATATAGCTTAAGGGAAGAGATGATCATTCCTGGCAATTTAATCCTATGATATTAGCTTAATTTGCTAAGCAATAAGAAATATATGTTTAATATCAAACTTAATGGAAGTTATTTGCAGAAAAAAGTTATGTCACACTGATATTGTAGTAACTGTTTTTATAGAATATTTTAACTTGAAAACAAATACAATAGCAGTAATGCTGCTTACAGTAAAATAAGCACTTTGCTTTGATTTTACAGCATTACATGGAGAGGTACTACATTTTGAGAAACCAAAGTTATTTATCTTAGTTTCAACAATAATGACATGGGCACGAAGCAAACCTCTTGACCCAGTAAGTAATATTCATTTTTGCTGAATTTTCTCTTTTCTGTTAAATATTTTAAGCATGTACCCTAGTTGTAATGAACATGGTCAACATCAAACAAACTTATTTTCACTGTTGATTTTTGCACCTATGTCATTGGCTACAAAACTTTGAGTTTATATCTATATCTAGATCTAGACACTGTAAATTAATTAAATAGGACTATTCATGTGTGTGTGGAGTTGCATGTAAAATTTACAGGATTGGAACCATAGATAACTGGGTGTGGCATTTTGTAGCATCTTTTTGAAATTCACAGATTTAAAGTCTTTCTGAAACTGTATATGCTAATGTGAGAAGCAACTTCAAGATTTTGTTCTGCTTGTTTTCCTTTCAAATAGTTTTGAAACATCTACATTTTTAAAAGCATTGTTCATTTGATTTTTTTTCCCCTCAAAGACTTTGAGAATTTCTTTAAACATGTTTAAAAACTGAGGCTTTTTTTATACAATGTAAATTTTTTAAAAGTACACAGTCATTTTAAATTTATCTTGGTTTAAGCCATGTAGAACTTTTTGAATGTTTTTTCAGGAAAGTAAGACATTTTTCTTAGAGTTGTTTTCCTCTATAGGATGATTCAGAAATTCCTTTTACTGAAGAAGATTATCGCAGAAGAAAACCTCACCCTAACTTTATGGACCATATAAATGCTGAAAAAGTGATTATCAAACTTGGAAAAACAGTAAGTATCTCAAAATAACCTATTTGAATGCAGTTCTTTTTTTACTTAAACTGAAGAATTCTCTCATCTTAATATAAATTGTCCACAATGTTTAACAGATTTCTGCAAGTATATTAACTCCTTGATAAATGTGAATAGCTCCCAGTGGTAATAATGTGAAATGTGTAAAAATACTGAGACGGGAATTGACCCTTTAGAGATTTAAATGTGTGTGTTTATTTTATATTAATCTATTTCCACTACAAATTCATGCTTTTTTACTTAATCAATGAATAAATCAAACTTATTTCATAAGACGTGTTCATGTATTTGTTATATTAGAAATAGAATTGGAGCTGGGGGCTTTTATGGGGAGAAGACAAGGGTGCTGAAGGATGAAGGAAGGGTGGGGGAAAAGGGAATTTAGTATGTGTAATTTGAAAAGAAAAACAGCAGCAGATAAATTCTAGTTAGTTACAAAGTTATTGTTATGTCTAATTTAAATACTTTGAAGGTTTTCAGATAGATACTATGGCGATGGGACACAAATTCTGAGCAGTGAGTACCTAGATAGACCCTGATCTTGCAACAGACTGTGTGTTGCCAGACTGCTGTGTCTGCATGGAGCCCCTTTGGCTTGTATGCACTCCATTGCAGAATCAGGGCCATAGATTCATCCCAAACACCTAGTGTGCATATCACTCTGATCACTTTGCATGTATATCTATTTCCCCTCACCCTTCATCTGTCTGTCTTTTTTAGATTGCTAAGCTCCTTGGGGAAGACACTGTCTCCCTTCATGTTTGGTCACTATTGCCATATAAATAATAATAACGGCAGTCCAATTCCTGCTCTCCTACCTCATACTGAATTCCTTAGAGCATTGTAGAGGTTAGAGCAGAAATCAGGAAACGCAAGTGTGTACTCTAGGGAAAACCACTCATTTTGTATAGATCTGGCCTTGCAAGGTGCTCAAAGCTTCCAAGGAGTATTTAGGTTAGGGCACCATGAGACATGAAAGCACTCATCTCTTTGTAGCGGGAACTCAGTATCTTACAGAGTTAGGCTGTACATAAGCTTGGACATCAGTCTAGTTTGGGGGGGCAAGGGAGAAATGAGGACCTCACCAAAAATGAATATTTGTACTCTGAATTAAGTGTAGCACCCCTTGTTCTGTATGGCACACAGAGAATGGCACTGGAAATCATACTTGGTTCTCATATGGTTAATGACAATACAGAACATTAGCCATGGCATGAGGAGACAATCAACAATGTTGTATAAAGTGACCTGGCAAGCCAAAAAAAATTGCCTTTACTTCCCTGATATGTATATTGTGAAATTTCCCTCAGAGCACAGTATTACCCATTATGGGGGACAGAGGTTACACCTGACCTCCAAAGTGTTTGACATTGGCCCTTGTGAGAAAAAAAAAATACTGGAATAGATGGACCACTGGTCTGAATCTGTGTGGCCATTCCTATGTGCTAAATCTCTGCCTAACCAGGCTACTAAAGGTGTTAGTATATAATTACCTTTTAAATAAGTGCATGCATCAGAGAAGAATGTTGGAAAAGCTTTCTTATGGCATTATTATTTTGCAGCGATAGGAAAACTGTTAATTAGTCTGAAAAATAACCAGCAGAAATGGTTTACAATGGCTAGAATGTGACATCTAGTGGTTTTAATGAATATTGCAAAAGACGTTGAAGGGCACTATTTGTCAGTCAGTGACTAGATCTGTTAGACCTGCAGTAGAGGTCATCCTACAGGATGGGGAGCAGGCAGATACCAGACACAGTGTTGTTCTATAATACTTTAAATACTTTTTATGGATTACAAAACAAACCTTACTTAACATTTGTATTTTATAAGTTTGCATTTGTACACATTGTATTGCTAGTACAGTTTTATTGTTAATCTTAGACACACCAAATAGATTTACAATTAGAGACATTAAGGGTATGTCTACACTACGAGGGTAGTTCGATTTCACTTAAATCGAATATGTGGAATCGATATTGCAAAGTCGAACGTGTGTGTCCACACTAAGGACAGTAATTCGACTTTGTGAGTCCACACTAACGGGGCAAGCGTCGACATTGGAAGCGGTGCACTGTGGGCAGCTATCCCACAGTTCCCGCAGTCCCCGCTGCCCATTGGAATTCTGGGTCGAGCCGCCAATGCCTTCTGGGTAAAAAAATGTGTCGAGGGTGCTTTTGGTAACTGTCGTCATCCGTCCGTCACTACCGCCCTCCCTCCCTCCCTGAAAGCGCCGGCGGGAAATCAGTTCGCGCACTTTTCTGGTCAGTGACAGCGTGGACGCCACAGCACTGCGAGCATGGATCCCGCTGCGACCATCGCTGCAGTTGTGGCCGTTCTCAATGCCTCGCAGCTTATCATACACCTTTCCCAGAGGCAGATGCAGAGAAATCAGGCGAGGAGGCTATGGCACCGCGGTGAGGGCTTGAAGTCCGAGAGTAGCACAGAGCTGTCAGAAACAATGAGACCCAGCGCCGAGGACATCACGGTGGCAATGGGTCATGTGGATATTGTGGAACGGCGATTCTGGGCCCGGGAAACAAGCACGGACTGGTGGGACCGCATAGTGCTGCAGGTCTGGGATGAATCCCAGTGGCTGCGAAACTTTCGCATGCGGAAGGGGACTTTCCTTGAACTTTGTGAGTTGCTGTCCCCTGCCCTGAAGCGCAATGACACCCGGATGCGAGCAGCCCTGACTGTCCAGAAGCGAGTGCCATAGCCCTCTGGAAGCTTGCAACGCCGGACAGCTACCGGTCAGTCGCGAACCACTTTGGTGTGGGCAATTCTACCGTGGGGGTTGTTGTGATGCAAGTAGCCAACGCAATCGTTAAGGTACTGTTCTCAAAGGTAGTGACCCTGGGAAACGCGCAGGTCATCATAGATGGCTTCGCCGCGATGGGATTCCCAAACTGCGGTGGGGCTATAGATGGAACTCACATCCCTATCCTGGGACCGGACCACCAGGCCAGCCAGTACATTAACAGGAAGGGCTACTTTTCAATGGTGCTGCAAGCACTGGTGGACCATAAGGGACGTTTTACCAACATCAACGTCGGATGGCCGGGCAAGGTTCATGACGCTCGCGTGTTCAGGAACTCTGGTCTGTTTAGACGGCTGCAGGAAGGTATTTACTTCCCGGACCACAAAATAACTCTTGGGGATGTGGAGATGCCTATAGTGATCCTCGGGGACCCAGCATACCCGCTAATGCCCTGGCTCATGAAGCCCTATACTGGCGCCCTGGACACAGAAAAAGAACTGTTCAACTACCGGCTGAGCAAGTGCAGAATGGTGGTGGAGTGTGCTTTTGGCCGTCTCAAGGGGAGATGGAGAAGCTTACTGACTCGCTCTGATCTCAGCGAAACCAATATCCCCATTGTTATAGCAGCTTGCTGTGTGCTCCACAATCTCTGTGAGAGCAAGGGGGAGACCTTTATGGCGGGGTGGGAGGTTGAGGCAAATAGCCTGGCTTCTGATTACTCCCAGCCAGACAGCCGGGCGATTAGAAGAGCACAGTGGGACGCGCTGTGCATCCGGGAGGCTTTAAAAGCTAGGTTCCATACTGAGCAGGGTAACCAGTGACTGTTAAGTTTGTGGACACAGAAGCTGAACCTGTCCCCGTTTCTTTACCCAGCTAATGTTGACTATCCTCTCCAGTTACATACCCCCTTCACCCCCTTCCCAAAAAATAAAATCTGTTCTGTTTTGTTAATGAACACCGTTGTCTTTATTACTGTTTTCGCGGGAATGTTTTAAACCTGGGACGCAGACTGTGGCGGGGGGCGGGTTTAGTGTTGTGATGCAAATGATGCTTCTAAACTCCAGGAATGACAGGCTCCGCAGTGGTGGACTGGTTGTTTCAACGGAGCCTGCCAGCACTCCTGGGCGGGACTGCGTGTATGTGTCGGCTATGTGACTTTCTGGCAGGGGGAGGAGGGTTACAGATCCCCTGCTGCGTGGCTCTGTGATCCAGGATAAGGACCGCTGCATAAGATCTGTAACTGCCCTCCCCCGCCACAAAGTCACAGAGCAACCCCCCCCCCCCCACAGAACATGAAAACCACCTCCCAGACTGACCAGGGTAACTAGTGACTGCACTGTGTATGTGCCCTGCTGCTGGACCTGCCCCCGCCTCTGTACCCTGCTAAAGGTGACTGTCCTGTCCAATTACCAACCACCTTCCCCCCCTTCAGACAGACTGTCCTCCAAAAGAAAATCATGGAAACAGTAATTAACAGAAACGTATATTTTATTATCAACCACACATGAAACGGGGGCGGGGGGTGAAACTTGGACGGGGGCTTGTGTGAGATGGGTAGGAAAGGACTTTTCAAATTTTGGGGAATGAGAGCCTTCTAGTGCTAGAGCAGTCTGCAGGGGTTGACTGAAAGTTTTAACGGCCCCTGCCGCCCCTCCTTCTTTGCACTTTGGGTGAGGTGGGTATGGGACTTGGTGGCGGGGGAGGGCGGTTAGAGATAGACTGCAGCGGGGCTCTGTCCTCCTGCCTCCGGTCTTGCAGAACATCCACAAGGCGCCGGAGCGTGTCCGTTTGCTCCCTCATTAGTCCAAGCAGCATTTGAGTCGCCTGCTGGTCTTCCTGACGCCACCTCTCCTCCCGTTCCATGATTGCTCGGTGCATTTGGGACAAGTTCTCCCTCCACTGTGTCTGCTGGGCTGCCTGGGCTCGGGAGCAGCACATTAGTTCTGAGAACATGTCCTCCCGCGTCTTCTTCTTCCTCCGCCTAATCTGCGCTAGCCTCTGGGAGTGTGATGCCAGGCTGGGTTGGGAGACAGTCGCAGATGTGTCTGTGGGAATGGGAAAAAGGGAGTGAATTCCTGAGACAGATAAATTAAGTTGTGAACAAAGAACATAGTCTTTCTCTGAGAACAAGACCATGCACTGCACCTATCACATGCGCACTCAGGACAAGGTCGAATTTTCGGCCCTCGCCTTCAGTGCCTGGGGTCTTGCAGTGGCGATCTGAGAAGCGGGGCAGGACACCGGAATTTGTGTAGCAGGCAAACATGGTAAGCAGTAGACTTGTGGCTGCTTAAAACTGTAATAGTAGCACTGGCCTCCTTTCACATTGAAAGCAATGCCAGTCTCTGCTGCCAGCAATCAGGCAAGCATGAACTCTGCCCCTGTCCCACCCCCTCGCGGCTGTCCCAGGGAAAGATCCCTGTATGCTGCCCCTCTCCCGCCTCCACCGCGTGGCTGTAAACCGGCGGTTACAGTTCTGTAAAGGAATGGGCAAGCAGTCCCAATACTAACATTCCCCTACCTAATTCAAAGCAGGTCACCCTGAACGACATCACCCTGATGAGGATCTCGGACAGCGAAAAGGAACGGATGCTTAGGGAAAGCCTGCAAAAACCAGGGCCCTATGCCGCCATGCTCTGCAGGGCAATGATCCCTGAGTACTTGCTGCTAGCCTGGTGCGGAAACGTTTCGTACCACGGAGGACCCAATAAGGCCGCTCTCCCCAGGAACCTGATGAACAGGCTTTCAAATTACCTCCAGGAGAGCTTCGTTGAGATCTCCCATGATGATTTCATCTCTATCCCCGGACATATAGACCGGATTTTGGTGTAGCTGCACTGGCAGGGACTAAAGAGTGGAGCGGCTTGGGCAGCAGAATCATGAAAAACCGGACATTGTTAGATTGTTTTTTAAAGAGTTGGGACTAAATAGTTAA
>NW_020664447.1:75793744-75795122 GCF_002925995.2 Terrapene triunguis
GTTGGGACTAAATAGTTAAGCGCCTAGGGCAAACAAATCATGAAAAACCCATTGTTAACATTATTAATATTCCAGTTCTGTTACAAATAAATGTTTAGATGTTTAAAACACTTACTGCTTGATCCTTCCCCTGATTCTGTGTCCGGGGTAACGGCTGGGGACGGTTGGTAGGGGATCTCTGTAAGGGTGATGAAGAGATCCTGGCTGTCGGGGAAATCAGCGGTGCAAGCGCTGTCGACTGCCTCGTCCTCCTCATCTCCTTCCTCATCTTCCCCGTCCGCTAACATGTCCGAGGAACCGGCTGCGGACAATATCCCATCCTCAGAGTCCATGGTCAGTGGTGGGGTAGCGGTGGCGGCCGCACCTAGGATGGAATGCAGTGCCTCGTAGAAACGGGATGTGTGGGGCTGGGCTCCGGAGCGTCCATTTGCCTCTTTGGTCTTCTGGTAGCCTTGTCTCAGCTCCTTGATTTTCACACGGCACTGCGTTGCATCCCGGCTGTATCCTCTCTCTGCCATGGCTTTAGAGATCTTCTCATAGATCTTTGCATTCCGTCTTTTGGAGCGCAGCTCGGAAAGCACGGACTCATCGCCCCACACAGCGATGAGATCCAAGACTTCCCGATCAGTCCATGCTGGGGCCCTCTTTCTATTAGATTGCATGGCCATCTCTGCTGGAGAGCTCTGCATCGTTGCCAGTGCTGCTGAGCTCGCCACGATGTCCAAACAGGAAATGAGATTCAAACTGCCCAGACACGAAAAGGAATTCAAATTTTCCCGGGGCTTTTCCTGTGTGGCTGGTCAGAGCATCCGAGCTCGGACTGCTGTCCAGAGCGTCAACAGAGTGGTGCACTGTGGGATAGCTCCCGGAGCTATTAGCGTCGATTTCCATCCACACCTAGCCTAATTCGATATGGCCATTTCGAATTTAGCGCTACTCCTCTCGTTGGGGAGGAGTACAGAAGTCGAATTTAAGAGAGCTCTATGTCGAACTAAATAGCTTCGTGGTGTGGACGGGTGCAGGGTTAATTCGATGTAACGACGCTAAATTCGACATAAACGCCTAGTGTAGACCAGGCCTAAGGCTTGGGCTTGTTCTAATTGGAGTTTTTATACTTTTAATTTTTTGTTTCACTAATGCACCAGAAGTGTGTTACACGTCTCTGTATAACCCCCAAAATTTTATCCAAAGCTGACATTTTTCCTTGTAAGTCTTAATATTAAAGGAGTTTAAAACTACAGCACCAATACTACCTACGATATATTTTCCTATACTTTTTTTATTTTGTATAGTTCTGTTTCCCCATTGTTGTTGCCATGCTCGTAATAGAGGCAAGGCATATACTCCAGATGTTGTGCACTTATGTTTACTTGAGCAT
>NW_020664447.1:75795132-75826760 GCF_002925995.2 Terrapene triunguis
ACAATAGTTGGGGCTTTGATTACTTTTTTTAGATGGGTGCTCATCTGCCATGATTTTTGGTGCAATCTTGTTTACTGGTATTTGATTAATAAACAAAACCATATTTCCCAAAATATATTTTCCCATTATTTTTTTAAAAGCAACTTAATCTTATTATGGAAGGATTTACCATTACACCACGTTTTCATAATTTAAGAGCCACTGACTTGGTTAATACTCATGTAAAATAATTTGTCACATTTAGGGTGACTACATCAAATTTTAAACTTTAAGAAGTACAGTCCAGAGTACTTATATTTAGATTCTTATTATAACTAAATTTAAACATTAGATGTCCTTCCCCCTTAGTATGTACAAATACCTGTATTGCTTTTTAAAAAATTTTGGCTTTAGATATTTGTATGTCACATTTTTGCCATCTTTCCACCATATTTTAAATTTTACCTTAAAAGGTTTTTTTTTTTTTACATTTGGTTTTGTTTGGTTCTATTTTTTTATTCGTTCCACAAATAGTAGAATGTATTATTTCCTTTGATTTATACCTTCATTTTAGAGGTGCTTCCATATGTATATTTATATACCCCTAAATTTGTTCAAATATTCAAAAAACAAAAGCCAGAAACCATATTTTTACTCTTTTTAATTATGAGGATTCTTAATATTGAAGCCATGGCTATTATTCCATAGGAATACTGTCCGATGCTTTCAGCTTTATTATTTTAAATACTTACACTAACCTTTATTTTTTTCTAAATTATAACATACACAATTTTTTTTAATAAGCACAAAATGCAAAGCAAGCATAAGCAATTAGCCAATTACAAAAAAGTTGTAGCACCATATTTACACTTTAAATTCAAGGTCCATACGGGATAATTTTCAGTGCAATTGGGCATTCATTTTTCTTTCATAATTTACTGTTCTGAGCCACACAAGAATTTACATACATTAATCATGGCATTTTGTCCCCCACAATTTTAACACATGCTTTGATTTTTACCACATTCTGCTTTGTTTTTAATTTATACATTGGGAAACTTCTTTATGTACACATCCTGTTGATCCAGTATAATTTTTTCCACTGTTTCTGCAGTATATATTCTTGGAATGCACCCTGTTGCTCCTTTGAGCTAGTAGGTGCAGTTCAGCCACCTGCCTGGACAGAGGCCTGCTTCCCTTCACAAGGGGGTCTCTGTAGAGCGGGGAGAGGGAATCCAGCCCCACCCTCTACTTCAGGTTCCAGCCCAGGGACCCTAATTATAGCAGTAGTTGGCAGCTTTCCCTTCACACCCAGAGCTGCTTCAATTCCTTGGGCCACTTCCCCATGGTCCCCTTTTTCTAGCTTCACCCTTACTTCAGGCTTCAGCAACACTTCCTCTCCTCTAGCTTCTTTCACTGGGGCTTTCCTGTGGGAACTGGAAGGAGAGCTTTTAAGCAGTATGAATGGGACCTTGACTGGTTCCAGCTGTCTCCATTAGCCTAACGGCCTTAACAGATTAATTGGCACCAGGTGTCCCAAGTGGCCTGGAGCAGCCCCTTTTTGGCTATCCAGGGAACAGAAACCTGCTCATCCTGAGGCTGATACACCTGCCTTCCCCCACTCTCTTTTCTCCTTCTGGTTTGAGTCCGTCACTATATATATCTATATCTATATATAGATATATATATATCCCAACAGACCTACATTGCAAGATTATAGCTTGATGTAAAATGTTAATACGAATTTTATAGTCACAATCGTGGGTAATACATTCTCATGCACATGACTTATGGCACTAAAAAGATACTTTTAGAAGTCCTGAATCCTTTCAAAGGCCCATTAGCCCATATTTCAATGGTCTACGGTAAATATTCCATCTTTAATCTCCCCTGATTCTCATCCTTTTATTCCAGGGATTATTAAAAAGCTATTAGAGTCAACTGATCTGAGAAATATTTCCTGTTTGTTATTGTAAACTTTTAATTATTTAAATATGTAAACAAGGTTCCCTTTATGTAGTATTTTGTCTATAAAATTAAAGATTGACTGACAGTGGTCTTAGTTATATGTTTCTGAAATGTGTTTTCAAGAGATACATTATCCTCATAGTGAAAAAAATAGACTGTCACTTCTGCTTCTATTCCATTAGTAATGATTGCAGGCTATTTTATAGAGTCACATAGATAGGATGTCTAGGATATTCACAGCATGAAGATGAATTTTGTTTCCCCTGGAAATTTTTAAAACTTATCTTACTTTAAAGGAAACACTTGAAAGTCCTCGCTGTTAAGAGAACCTTCATCTGTCTCTTGCTCCTAATGTATTTATAGAACCTATTTCCTTTAATGTTCCTTGTGATGTGTAACTCATTTTGTGCTTTAGCCTTTCAGATTTTGTCCCTGCATACTTTGCACTATTCTTTTGTATTCATCCTTAGCAATTTGTCCATGTTACCACTTTTAATAGAATTGCTTTTGATTTTTCAGGTCATGAAAGATGCTGGATGGGAATGTAACAATTTAGTCTCTTGAAAGAAGTTCTCTCAAAAAAGTGAATATAACATGTTGATAAGATACTTAATTCTCCTCATCCTCTGTATCCAAAAGAAGAGCTGCACTTAGATCATTTTCATGCAGATTTAATTAGCCCCGCTGGCACCAGTGGCCTGTCTTTCTTGATGAATCTCACTTGGATTCAGGATACTTTGGGGAATGATAGTTCCTAGCCTGCTTGTTAGTTTCACTATTGGTTTCTGCTGGCAGTATTAGCAAAAGGCCTATTTCCCCATTAGTAGTTATGTAGGACTTTCATCTCACTTCCATGTTGAAGTGATGTAAGTGAACTATTCCATATATAGAATTCAAGTGCAATTTCACGGTAAGTCAACAAAATTTAATTTATAACACTGTTCATAGTGTTTTTTAAAACTTTCCTGTTTTACTCCACAGAACAAAAACAAATTTTCAACCTATGTTGTTGCTTCAGGACTTCAGTATGGAGCTGAAGAAGGAATATTTCACTACTTTTTTAAGGTAGACTTTTTCAATTTTGGTGAAGTTTAGTTTAATATTGCACAGTTCTTAAATGTAAATTGAAAAGGATTTTAATAACAGCAGTATTACTGTACTCTGAATATCTCTACTAACAAGGCAGAGGACCTGTTCCAATGCCTCTTGAAGTCCATTCCCAGAGTCTGCACTTAAAAGTTATACCAGCATAATTGTTTCGACTAGGAGTGTGAAAAAAATACACACACTAACTAACTTAGTTATTTTGGCAAAACCCCCATTAGAGAGACAACTATACCGACAGAAAAGTACTTCTGTTGACATAGCTAATGTTGTTTGTGGAGATGGTATTACTATGCCGGAAGAACTCTTCATTCTGACAGTTCATGCTGTGTCTACACTGGGGGCCTATACTGGCATAGCTACGCCAATATGGAATCATAGAAATTTAAGGCTAGAAGGGACCTTGAGAGGTTATCTAGTCCAGCCTCCTGTGCTGAGGCAGGACCAAGTAAATCTAGACCATCCCTGAGAGGTGTTTATCTAAACTGTTCTTAAAAACCTCCATGGACTAGGATTTGTGGAAGTAGAGAAAGAACTGACAGGGATTTGAAGGGGATTTCATATTCAAACAGTCCCCTTGTGTGAGCAAGAGTCAGGCTAGCTGTAACCCTAATAACGTGAGATTTGTAGAAGCAAGGATTGTGTGAGGTGAGTGGGAAAGAACTGTATGAGAAGTTGTTGTGACCTTGTGTTAGATAAGTATGGAATGCAGACTATAGTCTAAATTGTTGAGGAAAATAAGATATCAGGAGGATGTACACCTCTACCCCCATATAACGTGACCCGATATAACACAAATTTGGATATAACGCGGTAAAGCAGTGCTCCGGGGAGCCGGGGCTGCACACTCCGGTGGATCAAAGCAAGTTCGATATAACGTGGTTTCACCTATAACACGGTAAGATTTTTTGAGTCCCGAGGACAGCGTTATATTGAGGTAGAGGTGCATGTATAAACAAAATGCAGCTGTCGCCCATTATTGTATGTAACAAAAGGTATAAATGTTTGCTGTAATCGTTTACCTGGAGAGAGACCTGTTTAGCTCTCTCCCTCCACGCAATTGCTAGAGATAATACAGTATCTGACTTGCTGCACCCAACCTGAGAGTGAGAACTCTGTTTTTCTCCGACAGATTCCACAGCCTCCCTTGAAGCCTATTCCAGTATTTAACTATCCTTATAGTTAGAAAGTTTTTCTTAACAACTAACTCAAATCTCACCTCCTGCAGATTAAGCCCATTACTTCTTGTCCGACCTTCAATGGACATGGAGAACATCTGACTAGCATCCTCTTTATAAAACCCCTTAACATATTTGAAGACTGTTTTCAGGTTCAGCCTCAGTCTTCTTTTCTCAAAACTAATATACCCAGTTTTTTTAACCTTTCCACACAGGTCAGTTTTTCTAAACCTTTTTCATTTTTGTTGCCCTCCTCTGAACTCTCTCTAATTTGTCCACATCTTTCTGAAAGTGTGGTGCCCAAAACCAGACCCAGCTGAGGCCTCATCAGTGCCAAATACAGCAGGACAATTACTTCTAGTATCTTACATACAATGCTCCTGTTATCCCAGAATATTAGTTTCTTTTGCAACTGAATCACATTGTTGGCTCATATTCAATTTGTGATCCACTATAGCCCCCAGATTCTTTTGAGCAGTACTACTGCCTAGCCAGTTATTCCCCATTTTGTATTTGTACAGTTGATTTTTCCTTCCTAAGTGGAGTACTTTGCACTTGTCTTTATTGAATTGAAAAATGCTTAAAATAAACACTGATATTATTCCTTGAAATTATATATTTTAAAAAATCAAATTCTGCCCAGCCTATAAATACAGCTATGCCAGCATAGGCTCTGTAGTGTGGACATGGCCACATTGAGTCATTTAGCAGATTTTTAGTTTAAAACATATTCAGTCATTCCACAGTTTTTGAACTATATCCCAGTATATCCTATGTTGGTAAGACCATATCTATCATGGAGCCTCAATGGAGTATGCCTGTTGGGGATTAGGTAAACGATGTTTTTTTCAGTATAGTGTAATTTTCCCCCCCCAAAGCTTTCTTCATGTCTATTTTCATTTTATATCCTTTGGGATATAAAATAATAATAAAGCTTTCCCCAAACTGAGCAGTTTTGTCAAAAATGCCACTAACTTTGTAGGCTCTTTGTAGGCTGGCAATCAGCAGCTCGCAGAATTGATTACTCAGCTGCGGCTCATACTCACATACAAGAAACTGAAATTAAAATCCAGGATGTACCTAGTTTCACCAACCGTACATATGTTCCTTTTTGCAACTCTAATTAAATATAACTCTCCTGCTTCATTTGTATTTATTTTCAGACAGCTTGGCTTGGTGAGACTCCTGCAATACCAGTTTTTGGTGATGGAAACAATTTTCTTCCAACCATTCATGTTGTTGATTTAGCAGCGTAAGTATGCTTTTTAGGGATGGCCATCCCTGGAAATGCTTAGTATCCATATATATACCAAAACCATACCTACCAGTGGAGATTTCAGACAGCTGCTACCATATATTTTTTTTTATTTTAATTTTTTTAAATGGACTACAGTTGACTTTGGCACATCATTTTCAGGCAAATGGAGATTTAAATATTTCCAACATGAAATAGGCCTTCTGGAAGTAATAACTTACAGTCACATTGAGGCCATGCTTTCAAGAAATTCCTAGAAGTACCATGTCCAGAACATAGTACCATAAACCGAATGGAACCAACATGGAACTGCACCACAGTTTTTGAAACCAGAATAGAAAGGACAAGTAGCAGCTTGGTGTATATTTTCTAGAGACATTGCTCCATATTTCTGAAGTGTCTTGGCCAAACTGAGATATCTAATTATATTATCTTATGAATAAAAATCAACATGAAAATAGCATGCTTTGGAATACTTGTGGCACCTTAGAGACTAACAAATTTATGCTCTAATAAATTTGTTAGTCTCTAAGGTGCCACAAGTACTCCTGTTATTTTTGCGGATACAGACTAACACGGCTGCTACTCTGAAACATGCTTTGGAATATTCGCCTTCAGAGTTTCCTCATACCCCTTGCCTTGGGGTTGCTTCTATATTATATTTCATGTTAAAGACACAATATTTTTCCTACCACTAATGGACATTGATTGCATTTGCTATATTGCAGGGTGTTACAAAATATAGCTGACCATAGGCCAAAGACTCACTACATTGTGGCAGTGGATGAATCTATACATACTCTTCAAGCCATAGTTAAGGTAAAACAGCTTAAGATTTTGTTTCTTTGTCTAGGTATCTTTTTAGTCTTGTAAATCCTTAGTCCTCACTCTGTTAAAAGTCCCTGAATCTTCCGTGAATTATTCTGCACAACAATTTTATAAAAACTAGTCTTGAAATCCTATAGTGCGTACTTCTTTTAAACAAAATGCAAAATGTGGGCCCAGTCCTGCAGTCCATTTTCAGGCAAAATTATTAGTTTCAAAAGGGATTTTGCCAGTGATAAAGGGCTGATGGATTAGACCTTATGTTTTCATCCAGTTCATATATACTGTAATTAGGCAGTGTCTTTTTGAAATTCTTTTTTCCCTTGAACTGTAGGAATATAGTTTGATCCTTTGTTTAATCACATGCCTTGAAGCAAAATCCAGCAAAGTAACCTGGAAGCTGCTGTGAAGTAGCAATCTGGTGATTTTAACTCTCTATTATTTAAAAGTGCTTTTGAAGTAATTGGCAATTTATTTGCCTCCTGACACTGAAAATTGAACATACTGGAACAGAGATTCTCAGATGGTAATCCATGGACTGCAGAGCCTTTGATGGTAGTCTGCAGAATGAAATATTTTGAGAATCATGTAGTGGGAGTGTTGGGAAAGAAAGCAGGTCCATGATTGGCTCTTGGCTTTATGTCGTGGTCCATAAAATAGAAAGCTTGCAACACTCCTTTTTTAGTATACAGCCCAGCAGAGGTATTCTACCATGTCTCTAAACTTGAACTAGTACACACGTGTTCTTCAGATTGCTGTGCAACTCAAAAGTATGGATTAGATGAGAACCCAATTTAATGTACAATATTGTTTTCTGACAGTGCATTAGCAAAAATGTTGGACCAGGAAAAATCCAAAAGATTCCAAGAGAAAACGCTTTCTTAAGCAAAGACTTAACGGTTAGTATTTTGTTTCCTTTTTTGAATATCTTCTTTAAGGAAGGGATGTGAGATGAAAATAGAAATACCATGCAATGTACTTTTTTCTTATTGTTTACATCATCACAAAGATATGACACAAAAAATGTCAACAAAAGTGCATAAACTATATTTAGATAAATAAAGTAAATGAAAAAGCAGGTTATAAACCACATAATAGAGAATTATGAGGCGTTTTTGCTAGTATGTAGAGCCTGATCCTGAAGCTCTCCAGTGACGTATTGGAGTTGATGTGAGTTGAGGATGCTCAGCACCCAGGGCCGGCTCCAGGCACCAGCTTACCAAGCAGGTGCTTGGGGCGGCCACTTCGGAGAGGGGCGGCATGTCCAGCTGTTCGGCGGCAATTCGGCGGACGGTCCCTCACTCCTGCTCGGAGCGAAGGACCTCCCGCTGAATTGCCGCCGCAGATCGCGATTGCGATCACGGCTTTTTGTTTTTGTTTTGTTTTGTTTGGCTGCTTGGGGCGGCCAAAACCCTGGAGCCGGCCCTGTGAGCACCTCACAGGAGGCCTGCACAGAACTGAGCCTTTACAGAGGAAATAAGATGTAAATAGTGAGCTACAAAAATGTTTATTCTGATTAGTCAATAAGATGTGGCAGATGCGAATTGTTTCTGTATTCTTGCAAGCAGCTTGGAGTAAACAAGGTATGAATTGTCAAAGGCACTTTAGAATGTGTCCCTTTAATATTTCAGTGTACGAATAATTGGGTGAATATGGTCTGTGTTATACAGGTCCTTCTAGCCTTAAAATCTATGAATTAGATTCAGGAGTTAAGAGAGATGGAATTAATGACTGCCGCTTCATTGGTTAAAGTAACAAAATGCCCACTGATGGTAGTCTTCGCAGTATGGAGTTAGGTCTGGGAGAGAGACTATCAAGATAAAAATCATAATTGTTTCCTTAACTCTTTGTCATTAATAACAAACTAGATTATTAAAACTAAAATAAATTTTAAAATTGAATTATTGTCTTTAGGCCTGAATCATAGCCCATGAAAGTCAATGGGAGTCATTCCATTGACTTCAGTGCACTTTGGATTAGGGCCCTTTGTTTACTTTTTGCCCTTCACTCTGCTTAGAAAATGAAAGTTCCACTTTCTGGTTTCCATGCATGATCATAAGCCAGTGGTATAGTGACTGGATTTCCAATACTTCATGGGAATATTTAAATGAAAAATAAAACCTCTTTTCATTTAAATTGTTAAACAATCTTGAAATTATTAATTTTTTGTTTTGTAAAGCAGCACCTCCTACCCCCTCCAATTTTTTTTTTTAAATAAGACCTACATCTTGGGGTTAGGCTACTTGGCAGTGTCCCTTTAATATCAAACAGGGAACTCTCTGTGCAATTAAATGTACTTTTGCTCCTTTAGCAAACACATTTGGATATGTTACTTGTGAACCTGCGGATGGAAGCTGTATTCTTGAAGGAGAACTTCAACATTAAGTGGGTTGCTCAGACAGGACTGGTGGAGAATATTGGGCAAGTCCTCAAAGAATACAAGCAAAGTCGGGGATTACTGGTAATTATTTCCTGGATGCTGTTTTGAAGTGCTCTGATATTTTTCTAAGAGGAGTGTATAAATATACATTAAGTGACAATATTTGCAATGCTGTTAAGAGATGCAAAATAAACTGACAAATACAATATATTTGGGAACTAAAACTGAAAGAAGGACCGAAGAACTAAGGAGAAGAAATACTTTTCCTGTTGTCCCTAGAACTGAAATCCTGCAGGTGAAATCAGCAGAGGGCTGTGGCTCTGGAATTAGCTCTCTCGTGATATAACATAATATGGTGACTTTTGGAATGAAATAAGAAACATCTGTTTACTCGGGTGTTTTGATTTTAAGGCTAGTCTACACGAGAAAGGCTTTGCCAAGGTGGCTACATTGATATAGCTATATCAGCAGAGACCTTTAGTGCAGATGCAGTGTATATTTGCATAAGGAGATCTTTCATCAGTATAGGTAAATCACCTCCCAACATATGCTATATTGACTAAAGGAATTCTTTTGCCAGTATAGCTCCAGTTACATGTGGCAGGTGGCGGACGGTTACATGTTGCCTCTGCTGCCCACCCATCGGCCCCTCCATGCCCCCCCACCGTCCTCTCCTTGCTTTGCCCCTTCGTCCCCCCCAGCCCTGCTGCTCCTCCATATCCCCCCTAGCAGGGCGCGTCCTGCTCCAAGAGCTGTGCAGAAAACCAGCTCCTGGTCAGAGCAGTGAGCTCACCATAAGCTTGGCCAGCAGGCTCCTTCCTTCCCCCACTGCCTCTGGCTGGGCTGATGCCCTGGGAAATCCCAAGACCCTCCGGCCTGAGGCGCAGGCCAGGAAGAGCCAAGCTCTGCATATGCCAAAGCCCCACACGTTGCTGGCATGGGGAAGCCACTCTGCCCCTCAGCTATGCTCTGGAGTGGCAGAGGGGAAGCGATTTCCAGCGTGTTGACGCCCTGAACCTGCAGGCTCCACAGCAGCCCACCAGGTAGGGGCTTAGCACCCTCTTCATCCACCCCTCCTTCTCTGGGTTCCCTGAGCCCTGGTGCACAATGCATCCTTAGGGCTTAACCCCTTCCTGCCCGCGCTGTAGCCAGGGGACAGGAGGTGACTGCGTTATGTCAGTGGCCAGCAGCAGCCTGGAAGTGTTAGCTGCCTTTTGACACTATGCGGGCAGGAAGGGACAAGCTGCTTCCAGCCACACGAGAGTGGTGGGGTGGAGGGGAGATGAGCTCTGCAAAGACACGGACCAGGTCATCCCTTCCCCGCCACCACAACCCCTCCCTTGCAGCTGGAAGGCTGCTGCTTGCCACATTCTGGTGTGAATCCTGGTGGCAGAAATCTGGGGATGGGGGGCATATGACCCTCTGTGCACACCCCCCGTGTGTTGCCTCAAGAAGATGCGGTGCCAAGTACCAGCAGGGGTGGGTCAGTCCCGGGGACCCAGCCAGGCATAGAGGGCGGAGAGTGCTGGGCAAGGAGGGTCGGGTTGGTTGGTCAAATCCCCCACCCCGTGTGAGAGAGATGAATGGGAGTGCGTGTGTGTCACCCCTCCCCAGGTGTGTGGGGGGGTGGTAGGAGTGTGTGTGTGTGTGTCACCCCTCCCTGTGTGAACCCTAAAGCCTTAAAGATAAGAAGGTAAATAAAAAGAATCCAGCTACCCAGTATTTCTTTTTAACAGGGGCTCAGTCAACTTGATGTTAATTTGAACGTTTGTACGATTGATTGCTGCTGAACTCACTTGAATACGAGTAATTTTACCATATGTCCCGTATTCAGCATAGGGAAATATGGTCACCCTACTTATGATCCCTGTTTCTTTTTCCAGAGTGTTCAGGATCCATTTTTAGAACTTGCCAGGAGGTGTGGAGTGGGGGGATTTGTGACCCTGTAAATCTGCATTCTCTTTTCTCCAGGGGCCCACTGGGAATTACCCCCTGAGTTGGGTCACTGGGCCCTCCTCATTCTTGGAGCCTATCCCTGCTCTGCCTATAGATTCTTGGTCCATTTTTGCCATGTTGGAGTCACAGTTGCTCTGGTGGCTAGGGGATACCACATGCCTGCCTGACTCATAGCACTGGGACCTAACAGAATTGGGGACAGAAGGCTGAGTGCAGGCTGGGCACATATCACTGTCTGCTGAGCCTGGGAAGGCAGTCTCACAGCTGGAGCACCCTTTGGATTTCATTTGGTGCTTTGCCATATCCAGAAGGTGCAGAGGAGCTGGCAGGATGCACTGCAGCTCAGGCTCCAGGGGGTTCCAACAGCCGGCTAAAAAACTGGCCAATGGGGGAAGGGAGGACGATTGCTGCTTACCACTGCCCCAAATTTTGACACTCTTCCCCCCCCCCCAAAAAAACCCCCAAACCATAGGCAGATGTCAATGTGGGAGCTAGGGGCGGCTCTATGTATTTTGCCGCCCCAAGCACAGCAGTAAGGCGGCTTTCAGCGGCATGCCTGCGGGAGGTCCGCCGGTCCCTTGCCTTCGGCATACCCGCCACCAAATTGCCGCTGATGCCACGGGACCGGCAGACCTCCCGCAGGCATGCCACCGAAGGCAGCCTGACTGCCGCCCTCACAGCGACCGGCAGGCTGTGCCCCACGGCTTGCCGCCCCAGGACGCGCTTGGTGCGGTGGTGACTGGAGCCACCCCTGGTGGGAGCTTTAAAAACTGCTCTCCCCACATCTCAGAGTCAGAGAAACTGGAGGAAAGCAGGCGCAGAGGGAGCATGGCCAGACCATGTGACTCCAAAACTCTGATCCATCTCTGTGAGCTGCCCAGATGTCAAGAATTGTAGGAGACACTGAGCTCCAGAAATAGGAGGACATCCAAGGGCAGAATTTATACACTGAAAGTTCATCTAAAATAGGTATCCAATTTTATGTTAGTTTGTTTGTTCATATATTTTCTACTGGTCCTAGGGGAAAGACCAGTCATTTAAAACAAAACAAAAAAAATCACACTCTTTGCTTAATTCCTTTTTATCTTCATTTTCTTTCAGCCAGTCAAAATTTGTGTTCTTGGTCCTCCTGCAGTTGGGAAATCTACCATTGCTGAAGAACTCTGCAAACACTACAAGCTACATCACATTAAAATAAAGGATGTAATTTCTGAAGCAATAGAAAATCTGGTACGTGGGTAACTCTTCTTTAGGATTTATTATTTTGGTTTTCATAGTTTTAAAATGTAAAATGTTTGAAATCATTTAAGAATTAGTTAGAAAACTGATTTAGAAGTTGAAGAATGACCATAGGAAATAACCTTCTTCTAGTAGATTGCAATGAGGAATTAAAAATATCTTAACTCCATTGTAGATGCCCAACTGTGGCTGTTGAAAATAATCCCTGCCTTTTCCATCCTTCAGTATCTGCAAAAGCTAAAAACATTTTATTTAACCTAGGTTGTAAAGGCATGATCTTGTGGCATGCTGAGTACTGAGCACTCCTTATTTTAACTGATTGTAATTAGTGAAGATGGCTCACCACCTCACAGCTTAGGGCCTTAGATCAGCTGCATATCTATATAATAAGATTCCAGGATTGTCACTGTGTGTCTTATGTGTGTCACTCTGAAGCCTAGAATGTCTGAGTCAGTGTGAAGCTAGAAAAGTACAGTTGAAAGCTCTTTTTATTCAGAATATCACCAGGTTCAATCATCACTAGGATTTGGAGACTGTTACCATCTAATTTTTAAGTTCTCGGCCATTTTGACTTTGAGTTACACCCGTACTGTTTACACTTATACTAAGGAATTTATCTATGCCATGCCAAGGGTCCTAGACCATTGTGATATCAGCCCAATCACCACCCTTAGTCTACAGTTATTTGCATGCAAAAATTTCAATGGTTGTATGAAGGAATCTGCACAACTCCCCCTACACACAACACAGCCTCCCCTCCACAACACAACCTGCATACACAAAACTCCAAATACACAGACTGTCACTGTGGCACATTCCCCTCATTTGCCACCCACACAAATCCACACAACACTCCCCACACACAAATCAACACAATCTGCCACACAACACAATCAGCACACACAGTAATCCCAAACATCACTCTTAAGCCTAGAATGTCTGTTGAATCAATGTGAAGCAATGGAAACAGCTACAAGCATGGTTGAGAGCGCTTTTGGTTTAAAATATCACCAGGTTCAATCATCATTGGGATTCATGGTCTGTTAACATCTACCTGTTAAATTCTGAGCCATTATTGGCTTTTTTACATACATAACTCTATGAATTACACCTGTGTGACAGCACAGGCTTTCAGCTACTAGTCTGATACTAAGATGCAGATAGTGGCCCAAATGTTGTCCTTAATTATACCTGTCTAATACCAAAGGCAGAATTTAGCCAAACTATTTTTGAACCTTTTTTTGGGGGGGGGAATATAGGAGAAAATTATTGCTCCTAAAGAAACAGTGGAAACTGAAGAGGTGGGTGAGGAGGGAGAAGAAGATGAAGAAGAAGGGGACACTATAGAAGAGGCACAAGAACTCTTAGATGGAGTCAAAGAAAACATGGAGCAGAATGGAGGTAAGGCATGAAAGGATTGATAATGGGAGCCTGGATTTTAGTTAATAGATGTAACTTTTATACAAATGAAAAAAATCAGGAAATTGATTTGTACCTGTTCCTTTAGGCCTTATAGCTCCCATTGAAGGCAAGGGTCATGCCCCCTTTTGCAGCATTATGAACCTTAACCTCACTTACCTTTGTGCAATTCCACTGAAATGATTGGGGTTGTATGAGAGTAATGGGGCAGAATTTGACCTAATGTGCCTGTTAAAAGGGCTGCATAAAAATATAAATAGAAAACAATAAAAACATCAAGAAAGAATTTCTACTATTATAATAGCTTTCCAGGGTTTAAAAATGTATATGACTTTTGACACTACAAACTGACATTTTACTTACAGCTCTATATTCAGTCTCTCTAGATTCTTGGCAAGAATATTTTCTAATTAATTATATCATGCTTACCTTTCAGATGTGACAGCCTAATTAATGTCGCTTAAAATAAAAAGCTAGCCAGGTCTTACTGGGTTTCTTGATTGCAACTAACCTTGGGGGAAAAAAAACAATTAACTTTTTGTTTTTTGTTTCCCCTCCCTCCCCTTTGGTGAAGGGTAAATAATGCTTACCCATATTTGTAAAATGCTTTCAGGCCTCTGGATGGAAAAAGTGCCATCTAAGTGTTTTAATTATTATTTGTGGCTAAAGTCATGTGTGCTTTTGGCCTTGTGCTTCTTAACACTACTGAGGTCTGCAATGATTTCCCATGAAAAAGCACTGTATGATGCATCCTTTTGCCTAATTAATGCATGCTTTGTCTGCAAAGTCATATGCTTTGTGACAAAGTTCCTCCTCTATCTTGGTGGGTCCTGCGCTTATTAGCGGATTTTCTTGCCTCAGAGATTCACCATGTGGGTTGGGGAACAGCCCAGAGACCTTCCCCTCTGGAAGAACCCACAGTCCAAGTCAATTGGGAGGTTTGGGGGGAACCCAGGCCCGCTCTCTACTCCGGGTTCCAGCCCAGGGCCCTGTGGACTGCAGCTGTCTATAGTGCCTCCTGTAACAGCTACAGGACAGCTACAACTCCCTGGGCTACTTCCCCATGGCCTCCTCCAAACACCTTCCTTATTCTCATCACAGGACCTTCCTCCTAGTGTCTGATAACGCTTGTGCTCCTCAGTCCTCCAACAGCATACCCTCTCAGCTCCTTGCACCTCTTGCTCCCAGCTCCTCCCACTCCCACCACAAACTGACGTGAGCTCCTTTTAAAACGCAGGTGCCCTGATTAGCCTGCCTTAATTGATTCTAGCAGCTGCTTCTTAATTGGCTCCAGGTGTTCTAATTAGCCTGCCTGCCTTAACTGGTTCTAGCAGGTTCCTGATTACTCTAGTGCAGCCCCTGCTCTGGTCACTCAGGGAACAGAAAAATACTCATCCAGTGACCAGTATATTTGCCCTCTACCAGACTCCTGTACCCCACTGGTCTGGGTCTGTCACAGCTTGTAGCTCACCCAAGGAGTGCATTAATGAGCACTGCTGCATCATCTCTTGTGTGGCTTTGCTTTATTGTTAAAACAATGAAACCTTTTACAATCAAAATATTTTGATTACAGTGGCTTATATATATTTAATTAAGACTTTTTAAAAATGAAGCAAAGGGAAGGGGAGGGAGTTGGAGTCATGATTACAGAAGAAGTAAGAATCTGAGTTTTATTCCCAGGACATTGGGGTTTTGACATTTGGGGTATTGTAACGTTTATTCAATGACCTGGGCCAAATCACTAAAACTACTTTGTGCCTCAGTTTACCCATCTGAGTGAGCATAATACCTGTCTCACATGGCTTTTTCCAAGTGTTTTAATAACAAATTGAATATGTGTTTGTTTGTAAATCTGTTTGAGACCCTTAGTAAAATCCAACATTTTGCAAACTTAACTGTTCTGCTACAGTCCTCTCTCTAAATGTTTTTTTGTTTTGTCAAGTAAACTCAGAAATTAATTCTAGATGCTTCAAGAGACACTACAAGTCCCTGGCGGTTACCAGTATGTTATACTACTATGTCTCATTTATTTATTTATTTTACTCCTTTGATCTCGGGATAATAGTTAAACTCGTCAAACGTAAACAGTTTTATGGAAGGAGTCTTTCATTTATACCTGATAATTTTGTGGTACTCTGAAGGCTCTGAAACATATCAATACATATTACCATAGGTGATTCTGAGTATTATCAAATAGTGATCCCAAGCAGATTGTTAGGCATTCTAAGATCTTAACTCAAAGACTCTGACAAGTGTATAAAAATGTTAGTAAAATCTTTCAGATGTTCATCTTCCACATAAACTATACATAGGTTAACTCTATTTGAATGCATATGTTAAATTTTCAGGTCGTCTAGATGATCAGTATGTGATTAAATTCATGAAAGAAAAGCTAAAATCTATGCCTTGCAAGAATCAAGGATATATTTTGGATGGGTTTCCAAAGACTTATGACCAGGCAAAAGATCTATTTAATCGTAAGTTACAGAGTTCTGCTGTATTTGTTGTGTATGTATGAAGACTGGAAAAGGGCAAATAAAGTGCCAATTTATAAAAAGGGAAATAAGGACAACCCAGGGAATTACAGACCAGTCAGCTTAACTTCTGTACCCGGAAAGATAATGGAGCAAATAATTAAGCAATCAATTTGCAAACATCTAGAAGATAATAAGGTGATAAGTACCAGTCAGCATAGATTTGTCAAAAACAAATCATGTCAGACCAACTTGATAGCTTTATTTAACAGGGTAACAAGCCTCGTTGATGGGGGGAAGTGGTAGACATGGTATATCTTGACTTTAGTAAAGCTTTTGATACTGTCTCGCATGACAGTCTCATAAACTAACTAGGAAAATGCAATCTAGACGGAGCTATTATAAGGTAGGTGCAAAACTGGTTGGAAAACCATTCCCAAAGAGAACAGGAGTACCTGTGGCACCTTAGAGACTAACAGATTTATTTGAGCATAAGCTTTCGTGGGCTACAGCCCACTTCTTTGGATGCATAGAATGCAACATATATTGAGGAGATATATATACACATACAGAGAGCATGAAAAGGTGGCAGTTGTCTTACCAACTCTGAGAGGCCAATTAAGTAAGAGGGGAAAAAAAAAACTTTTGAAGTGATAATCAAGATAGCCCAGTACAGACAGTTTGATAAGAAGTGTGAGAGTACTTACATGGGGAGATAGATTCAATGTTTGTAATGGCTCAGCCATTCCCAGTCTCTATTTAAGACTAAATTGATTGTATCTAATTTGCATATCAATTCAAGCTCAGCAGTGTCTCGCTGGAGTCTGTTTTTGAAGCTTTTTTGTTGCAAAATTGCCACCCGCAGGTCTGTCATTGAATGACCAGACAGGTTAAAGTGTTCTCCTACTGTTTTTGAATGTTATGATTCCTGATGTCAGATTTGTGTCCATTAATTCTTTTGCGTAGAGACTGTCCAGTTTGGCCAGTGTACATGGCAGAGGGGCATTGCTGGCACATTATGGCATATATCACATTGGTAGATGTGCAGGTGAACGAGCCCCTGATGGCATGGCTGATGTGATTAGGTCCTATGATGGTATCACTTGAATAGATATGTGGGCCGAGTTGGCATCGGGCTTTGTTGCAAGAATAGGTTCCTGGGTCAGTGTTTTTCTTCAGTGATGTGTGGTTGCTGGTGAGTATTTGCTTCAGGTTGGGGGGTTGTCTTGGGGGGTTGTCTGTAAGCAAGGACAGGTCTGTCTCCCAAGATCTGTAAGAGTGAGGGATCATCTTTCAGGATAGGTTGTAGATCTTTGATGATGCGCTGGAGAGGTTTTAGTTGGGGGCTGAAGGTGTCAGCTAGTGGTGTTCTGTTATTTTCTTTGTTGGGTCTGTCTTGTAGGAGGTGACTTCTGGGTACTCGTCTGGCTCTGTCAATCTGTTTTTTCACTTCAGCAGGTGGGTATTGTAGTTTTAAGAATGCTTGATAGAGATCTTGTAGGTGCTTGTCTCTGTCTGAGGGATTGGAGCAAATGCGGTTGTATCTTAGAGCTTGGCTGTAGACAATAGATCATGTGGTGTGTCCTGGATGGAAGCTGGAGGCATGTAGGTAAGTATAGCGGTCAGTAGGTTTCCGGTATAGGGTGGTATTTATGTGACCATCGCTTATTAGCACAGTAGTGTCCAGGAAATGGACCGCTTGTGTGGATTGATCTAGGCTGAGGTTGATGCTGTGATGGAAATTATTGAAATCATGGTGGAATTCCTCAAAGGCTTCTTTTCCATGGGTCCAGATGATGAAGATGTCATCAATGTAGCGTAAGTAGACTAGGGGCGTTAGGGGACGAGAGCTAAGGAAGCGTTGTTCTAAGTCAGCCATGAAAATGTTGGCATACTGTGGGGCCATGCGGGTACCCATAGCAGTGCCGCTGACTTGAAGGTATATATTGTCCCCAAATGTGAAATAGTTGTGGGTGAGGACAAAGTCACAAAGTTCAGCCACCAGGTTAGCTGTGACATTATCGGGGATACTGTTCCTGATAGCTTGTGTGACATTGTGCAGTCTATATGGTTTTATAAAAACATGATAATAAGTGAATATAATGCAACTGGGATATGCTTCGTGCAAAAGGTCTCTTGTAAGGTATCATTACAAAGCTCATAATCTACTGAGTGTGATCATCCTATTTGCAGAAATGTACCACTCTTGTATCTAAAACTAGAAATATAAAACATAACTCTGAGGGCCTATTGTAATTATGTAAAGTGTGAGCCATTAATGATGGTTTGGAATCTTGATGACTCCCATTAACCAGGACCATTGTCTGCAGATGACTGTGTTTACCTGTTAGTCTTCCTGTATATGTGTATGCTGGCAAGTGGGCAATGAAGTCTTGCAGTGACATGTGATCATGTCACCTGAACTGGAATCCATCTTTAACCTGGTGCTTTTCCAGTGAGGTGGGGTGGAAACCCAGAGGGACAAAGGGTTCCCGCCTTATGCAAAAGATATATAAAGGGGTGGAAGAGAACAAAGGGAGAGAGGAGCCATCATGAAGAATCCCCTAGCTATCACCTGAGCTGGAACAAGAGCTGTACCAGGGGAAAGAATTGTGCCCAGGCCTGGAAGGTGTCCAGTCTGAGAAAAACTTACTGAAGCATCTCTGAGGGTGAGAATCTGTATTTAGTTTGATTAGACATAGATTTGTGCATTTTATTTTATTTTGCTTGGTGACTTACTTTGTTCTGTCTGTTACTACTTGGAACCACTTAAATCCTACTGTCTGTATTTAATAAAATCACTTTTTATTTAGTAATTTGCTCAGAGTATGTATTAATACGTAGGGGAGCAAACAACTGTGCATATCTCTCTATCAGTGTTCTAGAGGGCGAACAATTTATGAGTTTGCCCTGCATAAGCTTTATGCAGGGTAAAACGGATTTATTTGGGTTTAGACCCCATTGGGAGTTGAGCATCTGAGTGCTAAAGACAAGCACACTTCTGTGAGCTGTTTTCAGGTAAACTTGCAGCTTTGGGACAAGTGATTCAAACCCTGGGTCTGTGTTGGAGCAGACAGGAGTGTCTGGCTCAGCAAGACAGGGTGCTGGAGTCCTGAGCTGGCAGGGAAAACAGGAGCAGAGGTAGTCTTTGCACATCAGGTGGCAGCTCCCAAGGGGGTTTCTGTGATCCAACCCGTCACAGCTTGTAGTCCATCTTTGTGTGGAATATTGGTGTAGAGGGCTTCTACATCCATAGTGGCCAGGATGGTGTTTTCTGGAAGATCACCGATGGATTGTAGTTTCCTCAGGAAGTCAGTGGTGTCTCGAAGATAGCTGGGAGTGCTGGTAGCGTAGGGCCTGAGGAGAGAGTCCACATAGCCAGACAATCCTGATGTTAGGGTGCCAATGCCTGAGATGATGGGGTGTCCAGGATTTCCAGGTTTATGGATCTTGGGTAGCAAATAGAATACCCCTGGTCGGGGTTCTAGGCATGTGTCTGTACAGATTTGTTCCTGTGCTTTGTCAGGGAGTATTTTTAGCAGATGGTGTAGTTTCTTTAGGTAATCCTCAGTGGGATCAGAGGATAATGGCCTGTAGAATGTGGTGTTAGAGAGCTGTCTAGCAGCCTCTTGGTCGTATTCCAATTTATTCATGATGACGACAGCACCTCCTTTGTCAGCCTTTTTGATTATGATGTCAGAGTTGTTTCTGAGGCTGTAGATGGCGTTGTGTTCTGCACGGTTGAGGTTATGGGGCAAGTGATGTTGCTTTTCCACAATTTCAGCCTTTGCACGTTGACGGAAGCATTCTATGTAGAAGTCCAGTCTGTTGTTTCGACCGTCCGGAGGAGTCCACGCAGAATCCTTTTTTTTGTTGTGCTGGTAGGGAGGATTCTGTGAGTTAGTATGCTGTTCAGAGGTATGTTGGAAATATTCTTTGAGTCGGAGACGTCGAAAGTAGGATTCTAGGTCACCGCAGAACTGTATCATGTTCGTGGGTCTGGAGGGACAAAAGGAGAGGCCCCGAGATAGGACAGACTCTTCTGCTGGGCTAAGAGAATAGCTGGAAAGATTAACAATATTGTTTGGTGGGTTAAGGGAACTACTGTAGTGGCTCCTTGTGGCATGTAGCAGTTTAGATAGTTTAGTGTCCTTTTTCCTTTGTAGAGAGGCAAAGTTTGTGTTGTAAATGGCTTGTCTAGTTTTTGTAAAGTCTATCCAGCACGTCCCTCGGCCTGCGCCGCTTCCCGCCGCCCCCATTGGCCTGGGACGGCGAACCGCGGCCAATGGGAGCCACGATCGGCCGAACCTGCGGACGCGGCGGGTAAACAAACCGGCCAGGTCCGCCAGAGTGCTTTCCCTGGTGAACTGCGTGCCAAAGGTTGCCGACCCCTGGCCTAGGAAGAAGTACTGTTGAAAGGGATCTGGGGGTCATAGTTGACCACAAGCAAAATATGAGTCAACAGTGTAATGCTGTTGCAAAAAAAAGTGAGCATCTTTCTGGGATGTATTAGCAGGAGTATTGTAAGCAAGACACGAGAAATAATTCTTCCGCTCTATTCTGTGCTGATTAGGCCTCAACTGGAGTATTGTGTCCAGTTCTGAGCACCACATTTCAGGAAGAATGTGGACAAATTGGAGAGAGTCCAGAGAAGAGCGACAAAAATTATTAAAGGTCTAGAAAACATGACCTCTGAGGGAAGACTGAAAAAAATGGGTTTGTTTAGTCTGGAAAAGAGAAGACTGAGAGGGGACATGATAATAGTTTTCAAGTATGTAAAAGGTTGTTACAAGGAGGAGGAAGAAAAATTGTTTTTCTTAACCTCTGAAGATAGGACAAGAAGCAATGGGCTTAAATTGCAGCAAGGGCGGTTTAGGTTGGACATTAGGAAGAACTTCCTAACTGTCAGGTTGGTTAAGCACTGGAATAAATTGCCTAGGGAGATTGTGGAATCTCCATCATTGGAGAGTTTTAAGAGCAGGTTAAACAAACACCTGTCAGGAATGATCTAGATAATACTTAGTCATGCCACGAGTACAGGGGACTGGAATAGATGACTTCTCGAGGTCCCTTCCAGTTCTGTGATTCTATGCATAGTATTATTATTTGTTATATGTTCACCACCAGCACTGTGCTGATTGCTGTATGACACAAATATAAAAACAGCCTCTTTCCCAAGAAGCTTACAATTAAAGGATTGTACATCACTTCATTTTAGTTAAGGAAGACAGTGTTTTCAAAATATCCATCCTGGCAAATAAATGAATAAATAAATATACAAACATGGAGGGTTCAGTCCTTCTGTGTGCTGAGCTAATGTATAGTGGTTGGGGGGAAATAGTATAGGAGCCTATTCCACCTATGTAAGAATTCCACAGGACTGCTGTAAGAAAAGAGTCCAGCTAATGGGGCAGCCCAAATCTTCAGTTCATGTAAATCAGCATAACTGAAAATCACTGAAGTCAATGGAGATATGTGATTTACACAAGTTGAGGATCTTTCCCCAAGTCTCTAAGCAGGCATTGTCTACACATTAGGAGACATGTCCACCTCAGCCCCCCAAAACAGCTAGTATATGTTCTCTTGCCAGCAGCAGGAGTTGGCCAGCAGATGGTGGGTGTGCATGCTGCTCCTGCACAGAGAAGTAGTAAAGTGTGTCTCATAGCAGAATCCTGCAGTGGCTGGCAGGATCTCTGTGTCAGAAGATGTTCATATACCATAGCTATGTGCAAAATATACAGAGAGAGAGAGAGAGAGAATGTACCAAGCTAATTTTAAACAATAGAACTCTTTTGACTCTTCTGAATCATGAAGATCTAGCCTCATTTGTGTTTCTTATTTAGAAGTATCTAAACTTTTTTTCTGAATTATTTACCCACCTATCTCAAATGGTGCTGTCAGGATTCATTAGTTAGTGTCATTTGACCATATAAAGAACTGGTACTACATAAAGGACAGGTAATGTTACTAGCACCTCTTTAATTAATGTTAGTAATATAGTTTCTTCAGGTGTCAGTGTTAATTATGTTGTACTTTTATTTTAGTTGAAGGTGATGAGGAAGAAGAAGAGACAAGAAGCAAAGTGCCTCGCTATGATAAATTAATCACTCCCGGTAAGTTTACTATACTACAAAGGACAGAGTTTTAAAAGAATACGCTCACCATTAACAAGCACTCCTTCTGTTGCTGGATTTAAGCATATAATGGCCCTAATCTCATTGGAACAAAGATTTGGTCCAGACCTCTAGACAGACAGCAACAGATGATGAAGCACTAACTTCTGAAGCAAGCAGCTTCTTCTAGTCATAAATTGAGACACTTGCAGTCCACATTTTTAAAGTGAAAACACAAATAAATCATTGTAATCATTGTGATGCACTATGCTGACCCTGGCAACAGGATCTGCAGGGGAGATCTAAAAACACAGCTGTTCCAAGAAAAGAAGAGTGACTGTATGACTCTTGCACTCTCAACCCATGGCTGTGCTGAGCTGGGAAGCATTTTTGTTCGTTTTCTGAAATTTACTAACTGTTATGCTGTACCTGGTTCTATACATTTCTCACTGAGAAAAGAGATGTGACTGCCTGACTTTGCTAAACTGCTTCACCAATTTACAATAGTATGTATAAAATTAAATAAATTTGTCCCTATTTCCTTTTACTTTAATGGCAGTTTTATCTGAGGTTTAGGGCTTGTCTACACTGGCAATTTACAGCGCTGCAACTTTCTCGCTCAAGGGTGTGAAAAAACATCCCCCTTAGCGCAGCAAGTTTCAGCGCTGTAGAGCACCAGTGTAGACCGTGCACAAGCCACGTTAAAGCGCTGCCCTAAGTCTACACTAGCAACTTATGTCCGTATAACTATGTTGCTCAAGAGCATGGAAAATCCACACTCCTAGTAACACAGTTATACTGATTACCTCCTGGTGTAGACAGCGTGATGTCAATGGGAGGGCTTCTCCTGTCAACATAGCTACTGCCTCTCAGGGAGGTGGATTACCTACACCGACAAGAGAAGCCAACCTGTCAGCGTAGGTAGCATTTTCACTGAAGCTGAATAAAGATATGAATAAAGATTTTATTTTATAAAGAATAAAAATTTGAGACTGTTAAACTAATACAAAGTAAAATGTTTTCACATGCCCTTCCAGTATTTTTCCCTACCACTGTACTACAGATAACAGTGATACTAAATTATATTGCATCTGGCATATTTTATTTTTATGTACTGCTTGGGTGCAAGATAGTTTACTTAATCCAAGCATAGGTACATTTATTTATGAGATTAGAAATCCCAGTCTATAGTAATCCAGTCCTTGGGGTCTTTTGAATAGATGAGTTATTAAGTTTTCCAGTCCTATTTACTGCATTGACCACACAATTCACATAGATCTTTTCAGATTTTACTATTTAAAACATTTTGACTGTTGTGTATAGTAGCTTTCTTTGGGGCTTTAGGACTAGATTCTGCCACTGTTACTCATGTTGAGTAGTCCCTTACTCCGCGAATAGTCCAATGAGTTCAATAAGTAAGGGTGGTAGGATGTGGTCCATAGTTTGGAGTTAAACTTTACAGTTTTTAACTGAGATAACTTTGGAACATCAGGGTTCTTTCCAAAGCACTTTTCTTTACTGTTAAATACTGGTGAATTGCTACAGGTGTACAGTTGGAGACAGAGCATTCTGTAATGCTGTTTTGTATGGAGAGATTTAAAGATTTGACATCTGTTTCTATTCACTAGTAATTTGGAATTTGTTATTCATAGATGATATCTAGTGATAGCAGAAAAATAAAACAAAAATTATGACATTGCATCTAACTCTCAAAAATGTTTTTTTTCCCACAGAATATGTTATTTCATTGAATGCCTCAGATGAATTCCTAAAAAACCGAGTAATGAATCTTCCAGAGAGTGTTGTGGCTGGAACTCATTATACTCAGGACCGGTTCTTGAGAACTCTCAGTCTCTTCAGGGAGTTAAACACTGAAGATGAGACTGTTCTCAACTATTTTGATGAACTTGAAATACATCCACAGTTTATTGGTATGGAATAAAAGCAAACTTTTATATAAACCATTAGAAACATAGTATATTTTTCTTCCATGGAAATAATACAATATTTTTACAAAGATAAAATGGCATATTTTAATGGTCACTGGAGTACAAATCTAAGAACGTGCTTGCACTACTGCAGGAGTGTTTGTTTACTCTTATAATTTGGGGAAATGTACATCTAACTGCCATTGGCTCATACAATGTACCCATTTTAAAGGTCCACTTTTGGAGGCTAAGTGAACTATCCTTTTATAATGAGAACACAGACCCCACTATTGATGGTCTGGTGAATTAGTACAGTAATGTCCAGTCCTTGATTTTCAATATCATGACTCCCAATAAACCTTTTCCTCAGCTTTGTTCTCACAAGTCATGATTATATATAAATGATCTGCAACAGACGAACATGAAGATGGCTAGGGCACTGGTGAGGGAAATCTTGTAATGCTTCTGACTGACTATGACATAAGGAATTTTTGAAATCCCCACCCCCCAAAAAAATTCTTCCAACATACCATCCACAAAACCTGATCACTGGAACTCTTGGGGTTGGTGAATCTAGCCTGATTATTCAGAAACAAAGTGAGAGCAGGATGCCAGCATTGCTTAAAGAATCTATTTTCAGCCTGTGCACAAAAAAGCTATACCTTGATATGGATAATCACACTAATTATCACCCTGTCTTGAATGTCCCTTTTGTGGACTCAGATTATGAGAACGTTATGGTGGAACAATACTGGTGATACCTGGAGTCCCCAGATGTTTTTTTTCTTCCATTCAGTCCTTGAGGAGACCATCTACAGACCTCTTGAGGTCCCTTCCAGTCCTATGATTCTATAAATATGGTACAGAGATTGTGCTACTTGTACTGGTAGAAAAGACCATGTGTCCATGTTGATCCTTTCAGATCTGTCACACTGACCATGAAGTGTAGTTGCTCATGAGGGATTCCATTTCTTTTTTCCCCTAAGAAGTCCCAGAGGGTAATATTAGGTAATTTTTTGTGTGTCCTGAGGGTTCTTATATTGTATTTCAGAAGCATCTATTCTATTGTCCCTCCCATTCAAAGTGTATAGGAGAGCACATGGGGAAATAATGAAAATATTTGAGCTCTGGTGCTCTCCTACCCCAGTTTTTGTGACCCCTTAAGGGTGCGCCTGCACAGGCTAGGGCAATGATCCTCCCAGCCCCTGTTGAAGGACTTGGGGTTGCAGGGCTCATGCTAGCCCTCTAAAAATAGCTGTGTAGATGGTGCTTGAAGTTGCAGCTTGGGCTGAGCTCAGGCTCTGAAGCCTTGAGAGGGTGGTGGGCTTCTATTTTTAGACCACTAGCATGAGCCCCACAAGCTAGAGTCTGTTTACGTGGGCTCAGAGGCTCACTGCTGTGGGCTATGTAGATGTATCCTCTGTGTCAGTGCTAATCTCAGCTCTTATTTAAAAAGACAAGTATATTTCTGAGGCTATGCAGTTAAGTATGACTTCTGTAGCATTTATATTGCAGTCTTAACGGTTCACCATTTGAGAAAAATCTTTGCTGGGAAGTGATAGTACTTAGATACCATGCTGATAGAGGTGTTAGAAATACTTTAGAAGGATAGATGAATAGCAGAACTGGAGACCATGTGATACTGAAGTTTCTATCCATGGTTAATACACCTCTACCTCAATATAACGCGTCCCGATATAACACAAATTCGGATATAATGCGGTAAAGCAGCGCTCCGGGACGGCGGGGCTGCGCACTCCGGCGGATCAAAGCAAGTTCAATATAACGCGGTTTCACCTATAACGCAGTAAGGTAACAATACTACAGTATTGTTGTTAGGGGCCCTGTGGGGAAAAAGAATATGTGATCATCTAATTAAAGACTGTCATCATTCATATACACAAGCGGTAAATTAAGATTGTAGACAACCTTAGTTCTGGAGTGTCTTTACTTTGTAAATTTAGTATTTTAATTTTTTTAAATGTAATTTATTATTTAAAAAACTGAAAAAAGAGAAATTCCATCCTGTGGTATCATATTGACCCAATCCTGGGTCATCAGCAGGGTTTGGACCTCTAGATCAGGGGTATAGAGCCCTCTACCAGTTGAGGTAATAGAGTAACTGTTAGCAGTAGTATGCTGTCATCTTCTATATGGACCAGCCAATAGATGGGGATGAGACACACACACTTTGCTTGTGGGTATGACAGCAGAGGAAAGCAGAGACTCAGGACTCCTGGGTTCCATTCCAGGTTCTTGGTGTATTCTAGTATTTATAAACCCTTGTGCCCCATCTTGTCCTTCTTACCCTCCCCCAGCCCCTATCCAAACCCTTCCCAGTTCCTTTGCACCAGCCCTCATCCCCCTCTGTGCTTATTTAACACCCCCTCCCCATAAAAAACCCTACTTGCCTGGACCTTCCAGCTCCTGCAACCCACTCTCCTTCCTGCTTCTATTCACCTTCTGCCACTCCTTCTGCCTCCTGTCCCTCACCCCCTAGCATTCATGTCAGGCTGCTCCATGTTGCCTGGGCACCAGTAGAGGCAGTGTTGAGCACAGAGACAGTCACCCTGCTCTCAGTGCCAGTGTCCACTGCCACAGCAAACCCAGCAGAGTGGAAGAGCAATTACAAGGCACCTTGCTCAGTCTCTGCGGCCTTGTTGCAGCATGCACAATGAATCACTCTGTGGGGATTGTGAATGTACAGTCTACTCACAGATAGGATCTGTGTGGGGATGGAACATCCTCACTACGGATGGCATCTTGAGAACTGGTTAACAAGTCTCTCCTAAATCTGAACTGCATTTTTCCCTCAGAGTCTCATCACTTGGCCAAATATGGATGAACTTTTGCAGGGATGGTAAAACACTCATTCCTGACAGCAGGCCACCCCCTTGCCAAATTTCAAGCCCTTGCTCCAAAGTATGGGGGTGCTAGAGTTTCTCAACAAAACAGTTGTAAGAATTTATTTAATAGGGGGCAAAACAATATTTTTTCCTATCTCATTCTCAGAAATGACAGCCATTTTAGCTGAAATGTTATGTGTCAGCCCGAGCAGACACCTGGCATAATTTAACCAAGATGGTTAAAGTTTGACACAGTTTATCACAACTGAAAACAGGTTCTTTATAATGGAAAGTGTTGGCCAACCTTAACTAATATATCAAATATATTTTAAAGGTCTCACAATAATCATTGAATTCCCTTTCCCCCATAATTAATGAGGATACGTATGTTCTTTGTTCTTATGTTTAAAAGATGTAGCAAAGTTTGAGGATCCTGAGAACAAATTTATTGTAAAAGAGATCATCAAAGAAACTGGAGAACCTCGAAATTATGGTTTGACAGATGAAGAAAAGGAAGAACTAGAACACAAAGCAGCTGAGGCACGCCTTGCCAAAGAAGCAGAAGAAAATGCTGAACAGGAGCGTAAAGAAGCTGAGGAAAGGGCTGAAAAGTTGGCAAACTGGGAAGAGTGGGTAAGTTAATAAAGTTCTGCACAAACCTAATTATATACCTGTTTTAGAAAATAGCAGTTATGGGACCTCCAGCATCTTATCATTTGACGTCCTTATGCAAAAATGTTTGACTTGGGCATACATGTGATGCTTGGGTCAGAGCTATGCTTGGGTCAGAGCTATGCAGTGTCGTTACATTTCAAAAGCGTGGTATTTGCTCTGTAGTTTCCTATACCAACTCGCATATTTGTTTTCATATTTCCTTCATAGGATGTATTTTGAGACCCTTGTTAAAGAATTCAAATATTAATAAAGTTACAAGAGAAGCTTTTGTGTGTCATTACCAAAATACCCTTAAAACAAGTTTGATGACCTTCCTCCTCCTAACACCCTATAAATGTCCAGTGAGATTTCAGATATCGATTGGAACACTCCAGAGGAAGAAACTGAAGAAAAAGGGCTTTATTAGCCCTTACACAAGTGTGCCACAGTGAGTTACACCATCACCTTACCCCTCCTCTGGGGATTCTGCCACAGATGGGTAAAAACTACTGCACCATTGGAGCTGCACCAGATGAAGCTTTCAAGGAGATGCACTGAATCAACATATCTCCTGTGTGCATTGTCCATGCTCCTTTTTGGTTACCTTTGCTCACACAACAGGCATAAAGATTCCAGCTGTCTTGTGCTGCTATAAATGGTCTCCAAGTAAACTTTCTGGGTGGTTCTGCAAGTTTCAGCCATTGAAAGTGGCAGAACCCAGAAGAGTCCAAAGATTCCCTCTTACCAACTTTTCAGTCACCTTATTGAGCCTGTGAAATCAAAATTAATTAACATTATGTCCTTTCTTGCAGGTGCTGAAATGAACTGACAAAATTGAGGGAAATCCTTTTGTGGAGCCAAACAGTAGCAATAAGCTGCTTTATCTTGCCATTTGTAATTGACTACTATAATATGAGCATTTTCCTCCTCCTCCTCCATCCTGCCAGGAACTTTCCAGTTTACTTTCTTCTCTCATCTTGTCTGCTAATGTCTTGATTGTCATCTTTATGGCTCCACTGATAAGGATTCAACATTTGTCAATTATCTGCAGTACTTAACTCTGTCTATAGAAACTTAGGAATTGCCATACTGCATCAGACCAGTGGTCCTTTGTAGAACCCTAGGTCTGACAGTGGCCAGTACCAACTGCTTCAGGAAAATAAACCCTTTAGTAGGCAATTATGGGACACTCTGCCCCCCATGGAAAGTTTCCTTATAACGCGCAAGAGTTAGAGGTTGGATTATGCCCTCATTTTAAGGACTTGAATCCCTTCCAGAGCCCTTGTTTGTTTTTTGCTTAATATTTACTTTTATAACCCTGATATTCATGTTATCTACATAGGTTTAATAATTTTTAGAATCCTGCTAAGTGCTTGGCCTCAGTGATACCTTGTGGTCCTGAGTTTTGCAGGCTAAACTGTGTTGAATTAAAATAGTATTTCCTTTTATTAGTTTTGAATTTGAGACCTTGTAATTTAATTCTCTACCCTCTGTAGTGTACCTACTGTAGTATCCCCTTTTCGGTCTTCGGCCTTTTTTCCGCCTACTACATGCAATAAGCAAGGAACAGCAGTTACCTTAGTCCTCCTTCCCCCTTTATTTTCCTAGCAAGATGGAATGAAGCAGGCAAGGAAGAAAATCAGGGCAAAGAAAGTATTTGGAGAAAGAGAAGAGCAAGGGTCAAAAAGGGCAGCATCAAAGAGAACAATTCCTCCCTTCTGGCCTCATTAGACTGAATACCAGAGGCAGTTCACCACTTTTCAGAGGTTGCGTGATTGGCTACCCATTGAGTAAAACCTTCTCTCAGAAGATGGGTATTCATGCTAGTGTTAAGACTCTTTTTTTCTTACCTCTCCCTATGTTGACTGACTTTGTTGGTCCCTTCTGAGGGCAGGTCTACACTACGGGGTTAAGTTGACCTAAGTTACGCAACTCCAGCTACGTGAATAATGTAACTGGAGTCGACGTAGCTTAGGTCGACTTATTGCAGTGTCTACACCGTGCTCGGTTGACAGGAGAAACTCTCCTGTCAACTTACCTTATGCGTCTCGTTCTGGTGGAGTACCGGAGTCGACTGGAGAGCGATCTGCGGTCGATTTAGTGGGTCTTCACTAGACACACTAAATCAACTCCCGGTGGATCGATCACCACAGTGTCGATCAATGGTAAGTGTAGACATGCACACTCTGTTCAGCTGCTTCAAGTGCCCCAGTGCAGCGGTTCCCCCGAGTGGGGGACAGTAGATCAGATCTGGCCAGGCATATTCTCCAGCTCTCTGTTTTGTATTTGGTGCCCTTGATTTAATCTCCATCCATTGAAGACTTTCCTCCTCCATAAGATTGCACACTTTCCTTCTTGGAGGAATTCTTTTCCCTATCCCACAGAACTTGAAAGATCCTGCTAAAATCACTTTCCTCACCACTAAACTTTTAGCAGGTCTTGGCTTTTGCCTTTTCCCCCTTCCTCTCTTGTCTTATCTGCATAATCTTGGATGCCAGGCTGAGGTGTCCATTTGGGCACTCTGTTAGTGCTTGAATGCATTGGAGTTACTGGTAATATGCTTAGCTCTTCTTGCCTGGGAACCACTGCTAGCTCAACACAGTATCTTAGTCCAGTGTGACAAACAAGCTCCAGTGGCATATGTAAACTGGCAAGGGGTACTCACAGCCATCAGCTCCTGTCAGAAGCCTTCTGCTTTTGTGTTTAGGCAGAATCCCATATTGCTTTCCTTATAGCAGTCGTCGTCAGGGGCAAGGAGAATGTCTCAGAAGTTGGACTTAGCAAAGCATCCCATATTTTGAAACAATGTTTGCATCCCCAGCACACTGCAGTTGAAGTATCTGCGAAGTTCTGATATCTTATTAGAGACGAACCAGTTGAATAAATGCCCCAGATTTCGGCAAATTGCCTAGAATATCTGAGGATTGGAGCATGGAGCTGGACTGCTCCTCACCCACCCATTCTTCAGATTCCCAAGATACTATGGAAAGTCAGGCAGGATGTAATTTTGTTTTTGCCCAGGTGTCCTTGACATCCTTCATTCTCTGACATCATGAGTGGTCTGTCTTTATTTATAGAACATAGCTTTCAGACAAGATCTTTAAATCTAACCCGAAGATCCATTCAATACTGCAGTCCAGACCATCTATCTCTAACAGCCTATAAAGATAAGCATCTCTGATAGCTATAGAAAGCCTTTTCAGTGGACAGTGTAAAGTATGTGATGCAATCAGAAGTCCACTTCTAGTACATACTATGGAATCAGGAATGTCTTCCCTAGTAGGTACAAGAGAATCACATTGACATTTATTCCTGTTTACTTCAGCACACTCTCAGGTTTTGGTTGATAGGATTCACAAAAGGTCTTAAGGTGAATAACCACTAAGTGCATGCCCCAGCAATTTTTTTGGTCCTCTGTAGAGTCAGGATATTATATCCCAGAAAGCAGCTCTTATATTTTTTATAACTTAAATACAGGCCAATAATTTCACAGTGGGTCTTTTTTCATTTTTGAATGTGCTAATGAATCTTTGAGAGAGAATGCCCCAAAACTACTCACTTTTAATGTAGCATTTGTAATTGCTGTAACTCTACTTTGAAATATAGGAGCACCAAGTAGAGCCCTTGCTATCTCTCCATGCATCTTCTTCTTTTTTTTTTTTTTTTTTTTTTTCAGGATTAAGCAGTGTTTTGCTTTCTCCTAGACAGAGTTTATCTAAAAGCATAATGTGGACTCTTATGTTAATGAACCCACTGTCTTATCTATGCACTGTCTAAAGGCTTCAACCACTCAGGAGTGAAAACTCCACACTGAATATAAAGCGAGTGATCAAGTTTAACCTATATAATGCAAAAGCACTTTTGAAATATAAATAACTATCCATCTGCTCTAAGGACAGTAACAAGAAGAAGGCTATATCCAAGACCTCCATTTCCCTCTAGGTAAAAGTTCACATGCTATCTATGTCCATGCTCACAAACCACATCCAAAGTTTGTCAAATGTCACTTCTGAGCTATTACAAGCAAGGTGGGTGAGGTGATATCTTAGTAGACCAACTTCTGTTGGTGAAAGACAAGCTTTCAAGCTTACACAAAGCTCTTTTGTGACCCGAAGAGTCTGTGTTAGCTTGAAAGCGTGTTTCTTTCACCAAAAGGAGTTGGTGCACTAAAAGGTATTCTCACCCACTATGTCTCTCATATGCTGGGAACAACACTGCTGCAACACTGCAAACTCCTAAGGTACATCAACCATGTGGACTTGAAAAGCTGAAGTATCTGCTTCTTTGATTTGGAAGGCAGCCACCTAGAC